>NC_133656.1:101879565-102179565 GCF_009905375.1 Apium graveolens
CGTTGAAGCTTTGTTTCTTATCCGTTGAAGGTCTTCAATATCCGTTGATACTTCTTCACTTATACAAAATTACAAGGCATGAAATATTTACAATTAGCCCTCCTATTTGCATATCCATTGGTAGTCAACATGACTGATAATTTCCTACAACATCTAAGAATTACAACTTGAATCCAGAGAATGAAATGTGCTACAATACTAAACTTATTGCTAAGTAAAGCTACTCCTTCAACGGATAGTCAAGATGGTCTTATCCGTTGAGGCTACAAACACTAGATTTCTACTTAAGTGTTTTGTTTAACTTATCATCAAACTAATACACATATTCCTAACAATCTCCCCCTATTTATGTCTACTAGAACTGCATGCATAAATTTGGGTTTAGCTTGATGATAACAAAACACTTGACAAATATATAAACTGTAATAAAACAGAAATTCAAAAGTGCTACAAAAATGTGTATGCTGAGATGGAATTGAAGAGTTACATTGTTTCCAAGGGTGCTCCTTTAGCCTGAGCAAATTAGTTTCTTTTCCTTTGATTCCTTGTTTTCTTTCCTAGCCTCCTGTCATTCTCCTCTATTTGAAGTTGAAGTTGTCTGTAAAATTCAGCTTCATCTTCTTCATTGATGTCTAACTTAGATTGCATATCCTTGAGAGTTTCATTACTGGCAATCTTGAGCTGATCTTCAATTCTGAAAAATCTTCTGACTCCTTTGTTGTCTCTGAACTCCATCAACCAATGAGGTGATTTGTGAATTGTAATTCCTCTTTCTTGAATGAGTAATGTTCTAGGCAAAGCATTGGGCTCCCTCCAAGTTTTCCTTATGTTGGCAATCTTGTTGAGAATCTCAGTCTTGGAAGTCCTGATAAAGCCAGAATCCCTTTGTATGGCTGAGTAGACTCTAATCAAGGTATAGTAGCCTTCATTCAGAATTCTGTAAAGAGGCCAGGTTCTTTCCCCATCTCCTTTCTATTTGAACACTAGTCTTTCTGGTAGCTGTCTGTAGGCAGCTATTGTAATATCCGGGATATATCGTATAATTATTTTTGCTATTATATAATTATTATGTGTGTTCAGTATCTATTCTGTGAGTTAATTGTTAAAGTGTTATCTGTACTTGGTTATTCAAAAATAATATTAATTGAGTATTTTAATTTTTATATGTCCAAAATAAAATATTAGATAATTGTCATATCTTCCTAATTATTTTTATGTTGGTTTATGGATTTATAAGAATCATCTGAAATTTCTAAAATCTTTTTCCGGGTAATTAAAATCTATTTTTTAAAAACGGGAACCAACCGACGTCAACCGTTGTTATGTTTTTGGAACCCGAAACTCTTTCGAGAACTCCTTCCTAACCCAATTGTAATATTCCGAGCATTTTCCATGTTTCGACTTTTTTGATCCGGCGTACGGTTTGTCCTGCGCGGGTCCCGGCGCAACATTTTCGATACAATATTCGTTTAATTATCAATAAAACCCGTATTTTCGATAAACGGGAGCTTTTTATTAAACTATCACAATTATCACTTCGTAATACGTGTAACCAGGCGCTGAGACCAAGACCGCAGTACAAATTGTACTGATTTGGATAATTATCCGAAAAATCGATACCGTTTGGATCAGTTTTTAAAAATAAACGTACCGTTTTATATCCGGAATGATCCAACGGGATACTAATTTTCCGTAATTATAAATAGCCTTTTACCGTATTTTATTTCGTATCAAAATCAATTGCAGACAGATAATTATATAATTTTCAGAGAAAACCCCTAATTTCCTAAAACTGTTCTAAGAATCAAACAAGCATTTGGAGGTGTTATTGAATTCGGTTTGGAAAGCTCGAGTAACCAATCTGAAGGTCTTGAAGAGCTCTACCAGATTCTGTAATCCATACACCTGCAGAAATTAAGGTTATTTTTTTCTAAAAATTTATTTATTTTCGAATTTATTTTATTAAAAATATGAATTTTTGTTCGGATGATTGTTTGTATGATTTGATGATTGCATGTTGTAGAGCTTGTTTTCCTGATGATTTTCATATGTCATACGTCTGATTTGGAGTTCAATAACATGTTCAAATTTGAGTTTGATTTTCGAATTTTAAAATTAGGGTTTATAACCCGTATGAATGTTCTTAATTGAAATTTGGGGGTTTCTTATTCTGTGATAGATTGATGTTGTGTTATAATGGGTTGTGTTCTCTGTGAAATTTGCAATCTAGTCGTATAAGTTTCATGAACCAACGAGGTCTGTAGAGAAGGGAGTTGTGTTTTGAAGTTTTCCGATGTTCGCCGGAAACTGGAAAATTTCACGGCCAAATTCCGGCCAACTCAGGGATTGTTAGGTTGTTTTGATTGCATGGTTGTGTTCCTGGTAACCTGTAGATGTGATCTGGAGGTGTTGGTGGGGTGAGGACGCCGGGAACGTGTTCTCCGGCCATCACCAACTGTTTTCCGGCGACCCCCTGAAAAATTACAGTTTAGTACCTATAGTTTTGAAAACGATGCAGTTTGGTCCCTGTAGTTTCCAGACTTTGCAAAAATTGGATTTCTGTTTTAAAAATCATATTTCCTATTTATTTTTATTATAAAAATTCGTTTTTAATTTCTGAAAATTCTAAAAATTATTATTTTAATTCTGAAAATTATTTTTAATTCACAAATAAATCTAAATTAATTAGTTAATTAATTTCAGTTAATTTCTAATTGATTAATTGGTCAATTAATTTGAAAATTAATTGATTAATTGATTTAATTAATTATTAATTGATTTTAATTAATTATTTAATTAGATTTAATTATTTAAAAATAATTTAAAAATTCTGAAAAATAGTTTCGAGCTTTAAAATATTATTCTAAATTATTTTCAAGGCTCGATAATTATTCTAAAATTATTTCGGAGTCAGAATTGGCCAACCGAACCCTGTTTATTAACCCGAAATTGATCCAACGACCCGTTTTAATTCCGAAAAATATTTTAAAAATTATTTTAAATACCAGAAAGCCTATTTATGACCCGAGACTTCTTTATAAATGATATATCATTGATTACGTGATGCATTATATGCCATATGTGACTTGTTAATTGACTATCGGTCTATATATTCTGTGTTTACTTGACTATTGCATAACTTTCAATCCGTTAATCGGATTTGGGTAAAACGAAGGGTAGATAGAAGTATGTGTTGAATAGAATTCCATGAGCAAATTATTGTGTTAGGTCACACTTTCACTGTAGAGGGGGTGAATACAGTGTTTATTACAATCAAATCAAACTTCAAGAACTTATGTAACAGAAAATAAACTTTATTGAAACAATAAACTCTGTTACAATCTGGAACTGTTATCTCTCAGTGATGAACAAAATATCACGAGAGCTGCTAGGTTTACAGTGAATAATATTCTCGATAATGATAACACTTATAGTGTAAACCCTATGTCTGTGTTTATATACTACACAGTTACAAGATAATCGCTAATTGATATGGAATATAATTCTGCTTCCTAAAATATATCAATCAGATATCTTCTATTCCAAGTATTCCATTCTTCACGGAATTCCTTCTTTATGCATATCTCTTCTTATGTTTATCTTGATCTTCTTAACTTTAATCAGCTACTGTCCTTATCTGATCATCCTTCAACACTTAAGTTCTGATATCTATCTCCTGATGCTTATCTCCTGATAACATAAGTACTGATATCCCTTAAGTTCTGACGTCCAATATAAGTACTGATCAGTTAAGTACTGATTTGTTCTGTTCAAATAAGATCTGAAATCTAAACATAAAACATATTAGCCATGACATTATCAAATATATCTAACAATCTCCCCCAACTTGTAAATTAGCAAAATATACAAGTTTAACAGATATTTGATGATGTCAAAAACATTAAGTACAAATGCATGAGAAATAGACAAGATAACTACAACTTACAGTCCTTAAAGCTTTTACCAATTCAACTTCTGATAACAACTTTGGTCTGTATACACATCAGAATTTAAGTAGTTGTAGATCTTTGACTTGGCTTCATCATTTTCTGATCTCTCTGATGTCAGGAGTTGTTCTGAGATAATTTTTCAACAAACATTTCTCAGCATATCTGAGTTCATCAATCATTCTCCGTTTGACATCTTTAAGCTCTGCAGTATCTTCACCAGTTTGAAATATTGCAGCTCTGAGATCATTAATCTTTGCTTTTCTCAACTCCCGATCTAGTCTTATGACATAAGCTTTGTTAGACTCTAGATTGAATTCAAGCCCCTTAATACCAAGATATGTTCTGATCTGTGCAGTATTAGGCTTCATATCAACAATATCATCATTGTGATTTCTGTACTTTGGAACATATCTGCTGTCAGACTTAACAGAATAAAGCCTTTTCTGTCTCTGAATCTGTTCTTTTAAGTAGTTTGCAGCAGTCTCTGTTATTCTGTTATCCACTTGAAGTAAGAAAAGTACATGCTCCAATTCTTCAAAATACTTCAAAGGAATGGCATTTTGTCTTATATGATAAACCCTACCATCTGTCATGAAATACAACATGATGTATTCTTTCAAGTAGGTATGGTAAACCATCTGTACAGATTCCAATTGATTCAATCTTTCAGGAGTTGCTCCAATTCCTGGTTCACTAAAGGAAGTTGGATCATCGGTAGTGTTGTGTACTCTTCTTTCATCAGCACTTCCCAATCCAGTTTTATCTCTAGCTTCCTTTCCAGTAACTACTCTTGCTTCAAAACCACTTGGAGTAGTCTTCAAAGATTGAGTCTGTTTTGCTTTAGTGAATCCTGGTAGGAGTGTTTTAGATTTATTTTCTGATATCAAGTTAACTTGAGCACTGTCAGAGGTTACTTGCTTCTTCTGAATATCAGAACTTACAATTTCTTGACTCTGAACAACTTGAGCCATGTCAGAGGTTGTTTTAAGAACTTTTCTTGAAGTCAGAGCAAGATCATCTTTTCCATTAGTAATTTCTTCTTCCTCAGGAGGTACATAAGGCTTGATAGGTTCACCAACCTTTTCTTTACCCTTGGATCTTGGATCTATCTGTGGTTGTGATCTAGCCAAAGTTTCTTCAGTATGTATCCTTTCTTTGATCACAATGCCTTTAGGTTTTGGAAGTAACTTTTTACCAGAAGCTTCAGATTTAGATGTGACTTTCTCTGATTTAAGTCTGGCTTCTTCTTCCTTTAAACTTTCCAAGTCCATCCCTGGATTTTCTTGAAGAAATAACTGTCTTGACATTTTCTCATCAAGATCTAGAAGTTCATCAAAACTTATCCTTTTACCAGCAGCAGAACTTATTCTTTTCCCAGTATCAGAACTTGTTCTGTGACTAGCTTGTCTTGATGTAAACCTTCTACCTTGACTATGACCACTACCCATTCCAGAGTTTCCTTGGTCATCTTTTCCATCATCCTTTCCTTGCAGTGACTTGTTGGTTTTGCATTTGGACTTAATTACCTTCTCCCCCTTTTTGGCATCAGCAGGTAATAAAAGAGAGATAAGTAGTTCCACTGAGGTCTGGATTTCAGTAAGTTGCGATTGCTGAGAAGCTTGATTTGTCAGAATTTGATCAATCTGAGCTTGTTGCTTCTCTTGAGTTTTCTCAATATAAGCAACCCTGTCAATGGTAGGTTGGAAGAACTTTTTCTTATCAATTTTCCAAACTTGTTCCTGTTTGATAAAGTTCTCCTGAATCTTGTGTAGCTCTGCATGAGTGTTGGAATGAAGACCTTGTAGATGTTTAGTACTCAATGCAGTGACTCTAAGCTGGGTTTTAAAATCATCAGAATGTAACATTTCATCAGCTTTAGTCAAGTGCTCAACAAGATGTAAAGCATTTGGAACACATGAAACTGAGTTCCATTCCTTAGTCCACTCCTGACCTGCAGGAGTTTCACTCCAAGGTACTGGTGCATCCCTGATAACAAACTCCTTTACCAGTTCAGACTTAGGAAGAGTCAGTGGAGGAGTATGTCCTGAAGGACCTGCTTCATCAGCATTGACAGTTGTAGCAGCCTCACCAGTATCTCCAACATTTGCAGCATCAGAACTTAGAGAATCAGTATCTTCTGATAAGACAACTGTGTGAGTAGCAATGGAGGCTTCAACATCCTCTAATTGCTGATCTGATACTAAGTTCTGATCAACAGCCATATCCTGATGCTCACCTAAAATCTGATCATCAGCATCTTGATGCAGAGAAGGTGTTAGTGATAACTCAGGAGTTTGAACAGCATCAGTAACAGGTGTTGTGGAAGGATTATTTGCTGTTGGAGCTTCTAAGAAAAGTATTTCAGGCACAACCAGGTTCTGAATATCAATTTCAGCACTTGTGCCTGGATCAACAAGAGACATAGAAGGTGAATTAGCCTTGTCAGATACAGGTTCCTGAGATGGAGTTGATGGAGAAGAAGTGACTGGAGCAAATTCCTTGTCTTGTGAGATCAGAGATTCCTGATCCCCTTCCTTAGCTGCTTCCTCCTCATCATCTGAAACTGGCCTTTGTGCCCTCTGTTTCTTGTACTTCCTTGTTGATTTGGATTCCTTGGGAGTTTCAGGAACCGTCATACATCTAAGCCTCTTGAGAAGCCTAGAACCCCCAATTGCAGAATCCTTCTGAGAAGTTGCCTTCTCAGCTTCATTTACCACAGGTTCTGAAGAGGGAATCTGATCCTCAGAATCTGATTCATCTCTCAAAGTAATGCTTCTCCTCTTTTGAGGTGTTTGAGGAACAGTCTTTGTTCTCTTTGGCTTAGAGGATGTAGGCTTCACAGTAGGTGCTGAAGAAGAAGGTTGAGCAGTCTGTGAAGTGGAGAGATAGGATTTGAGATAAGTTCTGAGGGTAGGTTGAGTAGAATGAGAGGTAGGTACTGAGGTTGATGGATTTTGGTTATGGTGAGTTGGTTGAACATTTGAGTAAACAGATTTGTAAGTAGCAGGATCAGCATTTACCAGAATCTGTTTCACAGACTGAGGAATCTGTAATTGTCTCACCATTGATTTCTTTGTGTCAGCATTTATCAGGTCGTTAAAGTATCTTTTTGCAACCTTGAAAGGTGGGGTTTGAGTGCTGACTAACTGGGGTTCAGCAGTACAATACGTATAAATAAGTTGACAGAATCTAGCAAAATAAACAACATCTCGATCCTCTATCATCCTATCCCCAATAAAACCAATTATTCCAGTTGCAAAATCAAAATGAGTTTGATGGATAATAGCATACCCGATGTGCTGACTCAGAATTGGGATGGCATCAAAATTTGAACACTTGTTGCCAAAAGCCTTGGTGATGCAATCGAAGAAGAAACTCCATTCTCTTCTGATATTAGCCCGTTTCAACTGTCCAAGTTTCGTCAGACTCTTTTCATATCTCAAATCAGTCATTAACCCCCGAAGTTCTGATTCCTCTGGTATAGAGAAGGTACAATCTTCTGGAAGATGTAATGCTCTTCGTACTGTACCAGGAGTGACTACATAGGATGAATCACCCACTTGGAAGATAATACTGGGAGTTCCTCGTTTACCACCATCATCAAAAACTCCAGTCCTCCAGAACCGCAGAATATCAAGCAGGATTTAACAACACAAGATAAAATAACTCAGAGACAAAATCTTGAAGTAAAAACAGTTTTCATTAATATATCAAGTCAATACATATATGAAATAGAAATTACATCAATACAAGATTTTCCCTAAGCTTCTAATCCTAACGTCAACAGCTTTAGTCCTAGCTAAGAAGCCTGACAAAGCTGAGGATGAAGAAGAACAGGAAGAAGACGAGATTAAGTCATCTTCCTCTTCCTATCTTTGACAAACAAGATGGCGAGTCGTATGATTCGCTCTTGCTGACGGATACGACGAAGGTGAAGGTCTCTTCGAATGGCCACCAGATCACGTTTGATAACCTCTGGAAATTGAATCCAGAGATTGTGAGGGATGTTGGTGATAGGGTAGGGAGTTGGAATTCCATTCAAAAAGACATGCACAGTCTCATCACCGTAATTGTAGAACCAGCCAAATTCAGCCATTTGTGATAGTAAATGAAAAACAAGACTGAATTTGTGATACAAGTGTGATGAGAAGACTAATGTGAAGTGGCTGTGTATATAGGCAAGAGAATGCCAAGAGACGCAAAGATATTTAATGCTGACAGGTAGAATTAATTATACCTCGTCTCCCTAGACTTTGAAAAAGAATAACAGTCATTGGAAAGAGGAATCATGGTCTAGACCGCACAAGACACAAGAAACAATGGACTGTTCAAGTACAAAACCATTAATCCTGATCATAGTGACTATTAATCTTCCACTTCAATATATGCGAGTACAAACTGAGACTGTTATTAAATTTCATTCAAGGATAAGCCAAGTAAAGGATTAGACTGAGAAATCAGAACTTAGACCTATACCAGAACCTAACAGTCATCAGAACATAATTTCTTAACTCGAAAAAGGAATGCTCATCTTAGTAAATACTCATACAAGTTCTTAGTTATGAACGTCAGAACTTAATCATCAGAACGTGTAACTAGAACTTGTCCTCAGAATTTGTGCAAAAATGACACAATGACTGTTTATCTAAAATAACATAGACCACCACAGAAATTTTCATCATTCAGATGGAGTGATTAGTGTGTGCATTAAGCTAAATAACAGACAAAGAGTAAAGTCTGATTTACTTCAGTACATCTTAGAAATAAGTCATAATTAAAATTTTTCTAAAGAGCTGTCATTATCCTGAAACCTACTGATAAATGAGTTCATGCATGAGTCCACCTCAACTGTTTTTGTGCTAATTTTATGCATCTTTAAAATTCTCTTTTACAGTGGCTTCTCAGTGTAAGTGAGTCACGACTGCTTATCAGAATTTATGCTATTATTAGAGTATTTCTCCAGTAATCATAGAGTGTGAACAGTCACCAAGAAAAAATATTGTGCTTTTCTAATGCATATTTACTTATATCAGCAATGCACTTGGGTCGTCCCTTTCACATTTTTACTCTAGATCTCAAAGGAGTACCTGATTTTTTTTGTTTTTTTTTTGTTTTTTTTTTGTTTTTTTTTTGTTTTTTTTTTGTTTTTTTTTTTGTTTTTTTTTAATAAGAGAGGTCTATCAGCACTTAGTACATTCAGCAATTTACTAGTATCAGAACTTAACAGATGAGTAGCATTATTCTAATTTGTGACTTAGTAATAAGATATACAAAGTAAACTTAACGAAGCTCAGTTATCAGAATTTGCTAGTGTCATAAGATTTCCACTGAAATAATTACTTCTTCCATGGAATCATTTGTTTATTGAAGATTACTAGATCAGTATCTAGCACAGTTATCCTCATAGGATTGAACAGTTACTGAAACAGACATATCACTTATCAGAGTTTAGAAACATATATCAGACAACAGTCAGTACTTAAAGACATTTATCAATTAATGCACAGAATATACAAAGAGATTAATTCTGTAAATACTGATCATAAAGTCTGATAACATAGAACAAGTTTAAGCAGATTTAGAGAAAGAACCTGAAATCATTCCAAGTTCATTTACCAATTTTGAAAAGGTAGCTTCACACAGTGGTTTTGTGAAGATATCTGCTACTTGTTGATCTGTGGGAACAAAATGCAATTCCACTGTACCTTCATCCACATGTTCCCTGATGAAATGGTACCTGATGCTGATGTGCTTTGTCATAGAGTGTTGAACTGGATTACCTGTCATAGCAATAGCACTTTGATTATCACAGTAAATAGGGATTTTGAAATATGTTAACCCATAATCCAGTAACTGATTCTTCATCCAGAGAATCTGTGCACAGCAGCTTCCTACAGCAATATACTCTGCTTCTGCAGTTGATGTGGAAATTGACTTTTGTTTCTTGCTATACCAAGAAACCAACCTGCCTCCAAGAAACTGGCAGCTACCACTTGTGCTTTTCCTGTCAATTTTGCAACCTGCAAAATCTGCATCTGAGTAACCTATTAATTTAAAATCTGATTCTCTAGGATACCATAATCCTAGATCAGCTGTTCCTTTAAGATACTTAAAGATTCTTTTTACAGCTGTTAAGTGAGGTTCTCTTGGATCTGCTTGAAATCTTGCACAAAGACAGATAGCAAACATGATATCTGGTCTACTAGCAGTTAGATAGAGAAGTGAGCCAATCATACCTCTGTAATCAGTAATATCTACTGAATTACCAGTATCCTTATCCAGTTTTGTTGCAGTGGCCATGGGAGTGGATGCACTTGAACAGTCTTGCATTCCAAATTTCTTCAGCAAGTTTCTGGTGTACTTAGATTGACAAATAAAAGTTCCTTCTTCACTCTGCTTGACTTGAAGGCCCAGAAAATAACTGAGTTCTCCCATCATACTCATCTGATATCTTGACTGCATTAGTTTGGCAAACTTTTTGCAAAGTTTGTCATTTGGAGACCCAAAAATAATATCATCAACATAAATCTGGATCAAAAGTAAGTCCTTGCCATGGTTGAGATAGAACAGTGTTTTGTCAATAGTTCCTCTGTTGAATCCACTTTCCAGAAGAAACTGAGCTAAAGTCTCATACCATGCTCTAGGAGCTTGCTTAAGTCCATAAAGTGCTTTATCAAGCCTGTAGACATAATCTGGATATTTGGAATCTACAAAGCCTGGAGGTTGTTCAACATATACTTCCTCTTCCAATTCTCCATTGAGAAAAGCACTTTTTACATCCATTTGAAAGACAGTAAACTTTTTGTGAGCAGCATAAGCCATGAATATCCTTATGGCTTCTAACCTAGCAACTGGAGCAAATGTTTCATCATAGTCAATTCCCTCCTGTTGAGAATATCCTTTTGCAACCAGCCTTGCCTTGTTCCTTACAATTATGCCATCACTGTCAGTTTTATTTCTGAATACCCACTTTGTACCAACAACCGATCTATTCTTAGGTCTTGGCACTAAGGTCCAGACTTTGTTTCTTTCAAATTCATTCAACTCTTCCTGCATTGCTTGCACCCAATCAGCATCTTGAAGAGCTTCTTCCACTTTCTTTGGCTCAGACTGAGAGAGAAAAGAATTGTAAAGACATTTATTCGAAGTACCTGTTCTAGTTCTGACACCTGCCTCAGGATTTCCAATTATCAAATCAGGTGTATGTGATTTTGTCCACTTCCTTGCAGATGGAAGATTTTCTCTAGAACTGGATGCTCCCCCATGATTCATGCTGTCTTCGGTTTCATTTTCTGATGCTCCCCCTGAAACTATGCTCTCTGAGTTGGATCCTTCAGTATTTAGATTTTCAGTACTTGGCTTATCAGAACTTGACGAATCAGAATTTGAAGAGCCAGATGTATGTTCTGATGCTTCTTGAGATGTGATAATATCTTGAGTATGCTCCCCCTGCATTGGTGCATCTTCCTTTGACGTAGTCACCACAGTTTCAATAACATCAGAGTTTAATCCATCAGAATTTACAGTATCAGGACTTAGACTGTCAGGACTTGAGGTATCAAAATATGAATCTTCATTTTCAAATCTCAGCTGATCATGATCAATGCAATCTTCAAGTCCAGTGATCTTCTTGTCATCAAAAGAGACATTGATAGATTCCATGACCACTTTTGTTCTCAAATTATAGACTCTGAAGGCTTTTGTAGAAAGTGGATATCCAACAAAGATTCCCTCATCAGCTTTTAGATCAAACTTGGATAGCTGTTCAGGATGAGTCTTGAGAATAAAACACTTACATCCAAATACATGAAAGTATTTGAGATTTGGCTTCTTGTTCTTCACCATCTCATATGGTGTTTTTCCATGCTTGTTAATGAGTGTTGCATTTTGAGTAAAACAAGCAGTCTGCACAGCTTCAGCCCAGAAATAGGTTGGAAGCTTTGCTTCTTCAAGTATTGTTCGTGCAGCTTCAATGAGAGTTCTATTCTTCCTTTCAACAACTCCATTTTGCTGTGGAGTTCCAGGAGCAGAAAATTCCTGCTTTATTCCATGATTTTTGCAGAACTCTTCCATTATCAGATTCTTGAATTCAGTGCCATTATCACTCCTCAAAATTTTCACAGAATCTTTGATCAATTTATCCAGATGTTTGACATGATCAATCAGGATAGATGCAGTTTCACTTTTTGTGTGCAAGAAATACACCCATGTGTATCTGGTGAACTCATCTACTATGACCAACGCATATTTCTTCTTTGCAATAGACATGACATTCACTGGACCAAATAGATCAACATGAAGCAGATAATAAGGCTCAAGAATTGATGATTCAGTCTTGCTCTTGAACGAAGATTTTCTTTGTTTAGCCTTCTGACATGAGTTACAAAGACCATCAGGAACAAACACTGATTTTGGCAGTCCTCTCACAAGATCTTTCTTGATCAGTTCATTTATCTTGTTGAAGTTTAAATGAGAGAGTTTCTTGTGCCAATTCCAGCTTTCTTCAGTTGAGGCTCTACTCACTAAACAGATTGCAGAACCATCAGAACTTGTTGAAAGCTTAGCTTCATAAATGTTACCACGCCTGAATCCCTTCAGAACAATTTTTTCTTTAGATTTACTAACTATTTCACAATGTTCTGAAAAGAAATCAACATGATAACCTCTGTCACAGATTTGACTTATACTCAGTAAGTTGTGTTTAAGTCCTGAGACCAGAGCTACATCTTTAATGATGACATTCCCAAGATTGATATTGCCATATCCCAAAGTTTTTCCAATGTTGCCATCTCCATAAGAAACACTTGGGCCAGCTTTCTCCACAAAGTCTGATAGCAGGGCCTTATTTCCAGTCATATGTCCTGAACATCCACTGTCCAGAACTAAAATATTTTTCCTGTTGCCCTGCAATCAAAAAGACCACTAATTATTAGTTTTAAGGACCCAGACTTGCTTGGATCCTTTGGCCTTTTTAGGTTTGTTAACATTTGCAGCGGATTTAGCATCAGATTTTATGTTAACAGTTTTCTTATCAGAACTTATACTACCAGACTTTGAATCAGAACTTACACTAGAAGGAACAACAAAAACTTTCTTTAAAGAAGGTTTTATTTGATAATAATCATAGTACAAACTATGATATTCCTTACAAGTATAAATGGAATGCCATAAACTACCACAATGAAAACAAGGATCTTGTGGTTTGTATCTAACAGACTGACTCTTAACTCCTGATTTTGTAGATAAGGAGTTAATATTCTTATTCTTCCTGCAAAAAGAAGCCAGATGGTTAGAACTTCCACAGTTATGACACGCTTTCCTAGGAGCATCAGGAACAGATTTATAGTTATTGCTTTTATTCACACCTTCCTTTCCATTCCTGTTTTTCCTAGGTGATTTTACCTTGTTTGCATTCTTAACATCTTTCAGCTTATGCTTAAGCTGCTTCTTTGTCATTAAGCCTATGTTAACTTCAGCTGTCTTTTCCTGTTTTAGTTTGTCAGAAGCTAATTCCTTTTTAACTTCTGATTTCTCATTTTCAGATTTTTCAGTTACAAACTTAACAGGTTTTAACTTCGGCTTTTGCTTATCAACATGCTTAATTTCTACAGTTCCTTTTTCATTTTTATTTTCTCCATAACCTAAGCCCTCTTTCCAGTTTCCACTGCTTAGCAAATTTTGAGTTGTTTTGCCAGAGTTAGTCCAAGTTCTGATAATCTCTCTCTCTCCTTTTCTAACTCAGTTTTTAGAGATTCATTCATTTTTAGCACTTCATCCCTAACATAAAAAGCATCATCTCTATCCTTCTGAGTTTGATGGAACATGACTAACTCTTTTTCTAAGAAATCATTTCTTTTCCTAAAAGCAAGATTTTCAGAAGTTAATCTTTCACATGTTAAAGTTTGATCTCTATAACTAACAAACATGGTTTTAAGATATCTTGTCAACTCATTAATATCATCAGTATGAAAAGCATAAGTAGTCTGAGGTACCTTTGTTTCAGCAGCTTCAGAACTGCTCTCAGAACTTGATTTATCAGCATTTGCCATCAATGCATAGTTCTCCTCACTTTCAGAGTCTGAGGTGTCTGTCCAGCTTTTCTGCTTTGTGACAAGAGCTTTGCCTTTGTCACTCTTGGTCTTCTTGCAATCAGGAGATATGTGGCCTTTCTCACCACAATTATAACATTTAACATTAGCGTAATCTCCTCTGTCAGACTTTCCTCCTCTTCCTTCAGATCTTCTGAAATTCTTCTTATCAGAACTTATGCCTTTCCTGGAAAACTTCTTTCCCTTCCTGAACTTCCTGTATGCAATCTTTGTGATTCCTTTCACCATAAGATCACACAGCTTCATCATCTCCTCATCAGCATCAGTTTCAGGCAAGCTTTCAGAATCTGAGTCATCATCACTCCCAGAACTTGATGACTCAGTATCAGACTTTATGATAAGAGCTTTACCCTTGTCTTTCTTTGAGGAAGGTGGTTTGGGGGATTCCTCTTCAGCCTTGAGAGCAACTGTCCTTGACTTTCCTCCTTTCCTCTTGCTTCTTTGTTCCATCTCAAGTTCATGAGTCTTGAGCATTCCATAGATTTCATCAAGAGTTGTTTCATCAAGATTGTAGTTGTCTCTTATTGTTGTTGCCTTCAAATCCCAACATTCAGGAAGAGCTAACAGGAATTTAAGGTTTGTATCTTCAAGATCATACTCCTTATTAACCAATGACAAGTCATTCAAGAGTTTGACAAATCTATCATATACATCAGTCAATGACTCATTAGTCCTAGAGTCAAAGTGTTCATACTCTTGAGTGAGTATTGTCTTCCTGTTCTTCTTAACTGTTTCAGTTCCTTGACACCTTGTCTCCAGTGCATCCCATATCTCCTTAGCAGTCTTGCAGTTGATTACCCTGTTTGACATTACATTATCAATGGCACTATGCAATAAGTGTCGTACCTTGGCATCCTTAGCAATAGATGCTATATCTTCAGCAGTGTAATCACTCTTTTCCTTTGGTATGGTCTTTGCTGCTTCACCTGCAACTACAACAGCGAGCTTGGTAGGTTTGTGAGGCCCTTCCTTGATTCTATCAAGGTATTCTGGATCTGTTGCTTCCAGAAACATGGTCATCCTTACCTTCCATATGGGATATTCAGATGGTCTCAATATGGGAACTCTGATAGTCTCATATCGACTCTGAGTTGATGTCTTTGATGATTCCTCAGTTTTGGTAGGCTTAGTTGGAGTTTCTGTGTCAGACATGATTGTGTTTGGATCTTTAACTGTATGTGTGTTAACAGAAGGCTCTGATACCACTTGTTAGGTCACACTTTCACTGTAGAGGGGGTGAATACAGTGTTTATTACAATCAAATCAAACTTCAAGAACTTATGTAACAGAAAACAAACTTTATTGAAACAATAAACTCTGTTACAATCTGGAACTGTTATCTCTCAGTGATGAACAAAATATCACGAGAGCTGCTAGGGTTACAGTAAATAATATTCTCGATAATGATAACACTTATAGTGTAAACCCCATGTCTGTGTTTATATACTACACAGTTACAAGATAATCGCTAATTGATATGGAATATAATTCTGCTTCCTAAAATATATCAATCAGATATCTTCTATTCCAAGTATTCCATTCTTCACAGAATTCCTTCTTCATGCATATCTCTTCTTATGTTTATCTTGATCTTCTTAACTTTAATCAGCTACTGTCCTTATCTGATCATCCTTCAACACTTAAGTTCTGATATCTATCTCCTGATGCTTATCTCCTGATAACATAAGTACTGTTAGGAATGTATGTGCATTAGTTTGATGATATGTTTAACAAAATACTTAAGTAGAAATTTAGTGTCTGTAGCCTCAACGGATAAGACCACTTTGGCTATCCGTTGATGGTGTAGCTTTACTTAGAAATAAGTCTAGTGTTGTAGCATATTTCAGTCTCTGTATTTAAAATGTAATTCTTGGAAGTTGAGAGAAACTATGAGTCATGTTGACTACTAGATGATATGCAGATAGGAAGGCCAATTGTAAATACTTCATGCCTTGTAATTTTGTATAAGTGAAGTGGTATCAACGGATGACTTAAAGACCTTCAACGGATGAGAAGCTAAGCTTCAACGGATGTCTCTAAAGCTTCAACGGATAAAGTCATCAACGGATAACATCCTTCAACGGATGAGTGCATCAACGGATGAAAGCTTCAACGGATAACATCCTTCAACGGATGAGTGCATCAACGGATGAAAGCTTCAACGGATGTTCTGATGATTAGCCGTTGATAAGGGGTAGTTGTACCTACAAACAGAGGCACATGGGTTGATAGAGACAACTGAGATGTGGTAGCCGAATTTCAGGAACAACAGAAAAAGCAGCCGTTCTTCTTTAGTACAAAGATGCAATAGTCAACAAAGTACTGGTGTGAACAGGAAAAGAAGCAAGTGAAGATCTTATTTTATTACTGTATTTTATATTGTTCTTCACTTGTACACTTGGTAATATATAAACCAAGTAGAAGCTAGTAATTAGATGAGAGATTTTCCAGAGCTGTTTAGAAAAATATTGAGAGAAAATTCATCTAGTTTGTACTAGGATGCAGCTGTGATCAATATTGTTTTAATCACAGATTTTCTAAAATACCATCTCTGGTGGAACAACAAATCCACCAGAAAAGTTTTTAAGGTCTGTTGTGTTCTTTACATTTGTGCTTGAATATATATCTGTCTGTATTAGCTTAAAGCAATTCACACACTTGTTCTTCTTGAACACACAACTTTCATAAACTGCTCAAAACTTGAAAAAGTTTTGAGATTTACATTCAACCCCCCCTTCTGTAAATCTCATTGTTAGTCCACTAGGAATAACAATTGGTATCAGAGCAGGCTCTTGACATACAAAGAGTTTAAAGATCTTGGAATCTAACAAAGATGAGTAAGAAGGATATTGGAGTAAAGATCCCAGTTCTTGACAAAGACAGTTATCACCATTGGAAGGTGAAAATGCACCTTCATCTACTCTCCCAAGATGAAGGTTATGTAAACTGCATTGAGAATGGTCCTCACATTCCCCACAAAGTAGCAACAGTTGCTACAGCCACAGTTGCTGTTGGTCAATCCATTCCAAAACCTAGAGCAGAATGGACAATGGAAGACACAGAAGAAGTCCACAAGGATAAGAAGGCTATGAACATTTTGTTTAATGGTCTTAACATGGATATGTTTGATAATGTGATAAATTGCACAACTGCCAAAGAGGTTTGGGACACAGTTCAACTACTGTGTGAAGGTACAGAACAAGTGAAAGAAAACAAAATGCAGCTTCTCATTCAACAATATGAATACTTTCATTTTGAAGAAAATGAATCTTTAAATGAAACATTCAATAGGTTCCAAAAGTTGTTGAATGGAATGAAGCTGTATGGAAGAGTGTACCAGGTGAAGGATTCAAATCTTAAATTTTTAAGATCCTTGCCAAAGGAATGGAAACCCATGACTGTCTCCTTAAGAAACTCTCAAGATTATAAGGACTTCACTCTTGAAAGATTGTATGGAATCCTGAAGACTTATGAACTAGAGCTGGAACAGGATGAGGTATTGGAGAAGGGGAGAAAGAAAGGAAGTTCAGTTGCATTGATAGCTGAAGATGAGAGGAAATGCAGACAAGAAACTGCGAGATCTACATCAAACTCCAAAGATGGTATAAGAAATCAGGAATCAAGCAAGGGGAAAGAGCAAGTTGCTGAAAATGAAGACAACTCCAGCCAAGATGACTCAGATGGTATTGATGAGCATCTTGCATTTCTGTCCAGAAGATTTGCAAAGATGAAATTCAAGAAAAACACTAGAGCCACTAAACCTCACAAAAACACTGTGGACAAATCCAAGTTCAAGTGTTTCAATTGTGGTATAAGTGGACACTTTGCAGGTGAGTGCAGAAAGCCAACTTCTGAAAAGAAGAAATTTGAACAAGTAGATTACAAAAAGAAATATTTTGATCTACTCAAGCAAAAGGAGAGGGCTTTCATTACTCAAGAAAGGGACTGGGCAGCTAATGGAGATGAAGAGGATGAAGATGTGGAGTATGTCAACCTTGCTCTCATGGCTGATTCTGAAGAAAATGAAGTTAGTTCATCAAGCAATCAGGTAATCACTACTGACTTAACACAGCTTACTAAAGAAGAGTGCAATGATGCTTTTAATGACATGTCTACTGAATTGTATCATTTGCGTGTGTCTCTTAAATCTCTTGCTAAAGAAAATAGTAGGATTATAGAGAACAATCTGTTTTTAAGTAATAGAAATGCTTTGTTAGAAGATAAGATGATTGACCTAGAGAAAACAAAGTTGCATTGTATATCTGTTGAAAATGAACTAGCTGAATCTGTTAAGAAAGTAGAAATACTTTCCAATCAATTAGAGAAAGAGCAAGAGGTGATTAAAGCCTGGAAGACATCTAGGGATGTAAGTGCTCAAATTGCTAAGGTCCAAGGAATTGAATCATTCTGTGAAACTGCCTGGGATAAAAATAAAAAGAAACTGGAATTAATTGATGGGCTGTCAACGGATGTGGAATCAACGGATGATGAAAGTTATCCGTTGAAGGAAGAAAAGGAGCATCCGTTGAAGGTTCCTCAATCAAAACAGGCAGATGTTTCTAAAAGAGAGAATCTAAAGAAACTCAACAAAAAGTTTGGTTCAACTTCAAAAACTTTGTCAAAGAAGAAGCAAGCACATCCAAAGATGTCAGTAAGGTGAATGTAGGGCACATGACCTTAGAACAGTTAAATAATAGGCTCAAGATGGTTGAGGATAAAAAGGAATCTAAAAGAAAATCCAACAGAAATGGGAAGGTAGGAGTTAATAAACACAACAATTACACACCTGATAGGTATGCTCCTAGAAAAAGCTGTGTGCATTGTAGTAGTGTTAATCATCTATCTGCTAATTGTAAATCCATTAAGAAGACTCCCATAACTGTACCCTCTTCTATGCCTAATATGTCTGCATCACCTCTGCATGCTATGCCTGTTATGTCTCAACAAAATCCTTATGCACATTTTGTAAACATGCCATATTTTAACAATCCTTATCTTGCTGCATTTAGTATGCCTCAAATGCCATACAATATGCCCATGTGGAATAACATGTTTGCACAATCAATGCCTAATAATTTCACAAATGTGCTAAATGATTCTGTGACTAACCCTACACCTCAACCAACTACATCTAAGACCAAGGTTGACTCAAACTTACCTAAGTCTAAAGATACAGGAGGAATGAAGTCTAGGAGAAAGGCTAACAAGAATGGACCCAAGGAAACTTGGGTACCAAAATCAAATTGATTGATTTTATGGTGTGCAGGGAAATGGAAGAAATCTATGGTACTTGGACAGTGGTTGTTCAAGACACATGACAGGAGATTTCTCCCTGCTCACAGAGTTCAAGGAGAGAGCTGGCCCTAGCATAACCTTTGGAGATGACAGCAAAGGGTTTACTATGGGATATGGCTTGATTTCAACAAGGAATGTCATCATTAATGAAGTTGCATTAGTTGATGGTCTCAAGCACAATTTACTGAGCATCAGTCAACTATGTGATAGAGGGAATACAGTTTCCTTCAATTCTGAAGCCTGTGTTGTCACTAGTAAGAAAGACAACAAAGTGGTTCTAACTGGAGTTAGAAAAGGAAATGTGTACATAGCTGACTTCAACTCTACAGATGCAGAATCCATTACTTGTCTCTTCAGCAAAGCAAGCACAGTTGAAAGTTGGCTATGGCACAAGAAGCTATCTCACTTGAATTTCAAGACAATGAATGATCTAGTCAAAAAGGACTTAGTTAGAGGAATCCCTCTAGTTGAATTCTCAAGGGATGGTTTGTGTGATGCTTGTCAGGAAGGCAAACAAAGGAAAGCATCATTCAAAAAGAAGCTTGAAACAACAATTGATGAACCATTACAGCTGCTACATATGGATTTGTTTGGACCAGTCAATGTATTGTCTATTGCAAGAAAAAGATATTGCTTAGTGATTGTAGATGATTTCTCAAAGTTCTCATGGGTCTATTTTCTTGGATCAAAGGATGAAGTAAGTGAAATCATTATCAATCACATCAGGCAAGTCAACAATCATCCTGACTTGAAGGTTAGAAATATCAGGAGTGACAATGGAACTGAGTTCAAGAATTTGACATTAAGGCTGTTCTGTGAAGAAAATGGAATCATGCATGAGTTCTCAGCTCCAAGAACACCTCAGCAAAATGGGGTTGTTGAAAGAAAGAACAGATCTTTAATTGAAGCTGCCAGAACAATGCTTGAAGAATCAAAGTTACCAACATATTTCTGGGCTGAAGCTGTTAATTGTGCCTGCTTCACTCAGAATATTTCTTTGATCAATCAAGCTAAAGGCATGACTCCTTATCAGTTGTTCAAGAGAAGAAAACCAACTCTAAACTTTCTTCATGTCTTTGGATGTAAATGCTTTATACTGAGGAATCAATCTGACCATAAAGGGAAGTTTGATGCAAAGGCTGATGAAGGGATATTTGTTGGTTACTCAGCTGGAAAATCTTATAGGGTCTACAATCTAAGAACCAACATTGTTATGGAATCTGTGCATGTTGTGTTTGATGATAAAAAGATTGATGGACTAACAGATGAGGGACATAATGAGAGACTCAAATTTGACAACATTGAGATATATTGTGATGATAGTGAAGAGGAGACTGATGGAGATGACACTTCAAAAGGGATTCAAAACATGCCCTTGGATAATGCAGTATCTGTTGAAAGACATAGTGCATCATCCGTTGAAGTACAAAATGAAGCATCCGTTGATCATAGTTCATCAACGGATAATCGATTTACATCATCAGTTGATAGAACTCCAAGTTCCCTGCAAAGGACCAACAACTCAGGGGGAGTTTCAACTAGTCAACACTCTGTCTCACATCATGACAATACTGAGGCCACCTCATCTAGAGCACATCTTCCACCATAAAGGAAATGGACCAAGAATCATCCCTTTGAACTGATCATTGGTGATGCATCATCTAAAGTGCAAACAAGAAAAGCCACTCAAGATGAATGTCTGTATAGTAGTTTTCTGTCTCAGGAGGAACCTAAGAAAGTGGAAGAAGCTCTATTGGATCCAGATTGGATATTAGCTATGCAGGAAGAGCTGAACCAATTTGAGAGAAACCAAGTATGGAAGTTGGTACCCAAACCAAAGAACAAGAGTCCTATTGACACAAAGTGGGTATTCAGAAACAAGATGGATGAAAATGGCATTATCATAAGGAATAAAGCCAGATTGGTTGCTAAAGGCTATTCTCAGCAAGAGGGAATAGATTTTGATGAAACATATGCTCCTGTTGCAAGACTTGAAGCCATCAGAATATTTCTAGCCCATGCAGCCCATGCCAATTTCAAAGTCTATCAAATGGATGTCAAGAGTGCATTTCTAAATGGGAAATTAGAGGAAGAAGTCTATGTAAGTCAACCTCCAGGATTTGAAGATCCAAATTTTCCAGACTATGTGTATTATCTGTTGAAAGCACTCTATGGACTGAAGCAAGCACCTAGAGCCTGGTATGAAACCTTATCAAAATTTCTTTTGGAGAATCACTTCACTAGAGGTACTGTTGATAAAACTCTCTTCTTTAGGGATGTTAATGGCTCTAGTATACTTGTTCAAATTTATGTAGATGACATAATATTTGGCTCTATAGATGATAAACTTTGCAAAAAGTTTGCTAAGCTAATGCAAAGTAACTATGAAATGAGCCTAATGGGAGAACTAACCTATTTTCTTGGTTTACAAGTTAAACAAGTTAGTGATGGAATTTTCATTAGTCAAACTAAATATATTTATGATCTTTTAAAGAAGTTTGACTTAATGGAATGTTCATCTGCAAAAACTCCCATGGCCACTGCCACCAAACTTGAATTAAATAAGACTGAAAGGTCTGTGGATATTACAAGTTATAGAGGCATGGTTGGTTCACTTTTATATTTAACTGCTAGCATACCAGATATAATGTTTGCTACATGTCTATGTGCTAGATTCCAAGCTGATCCTAGGGAGTCTCACTTAATTGCTATCAAAAGGATTTTCAGATATCTCAAGGGTACACCAAATTTAGGTATTTGGTATCCTAGAGAATCTGGCTTTGATCTAATTGGTTATTCAGATGCAGACTATGCAGGTTGCAAAATAGATAGGAAAAGTACAACAGGCTCCTGCCAATTCCTGGGAAACAAGCTTGTATCATGGTTTAGCAAAAAGCAAAATTCAGTCTCTACTTCTACAGCTGAGGCTGAATACATTGCTGCTGGAAGTTGCTGTTCTCAAGTGTTATGGATGAGGAACCAACTCCTTGACTATGGACTTCATGTTGATAGAATTCCTATCTTTTGTGACAACACAAGTGCCATAGCCATAACAGAGAATCCTGTGCAGCACTCAAGGACCAAGCACATTGATATCAAGTACCACTTCATTAGGGAGCATGTCATGAATGGTACAGTGGAACTACATTTTGTTCCAAGTGAACAACAAATTGCTGACATATTTACCAAGCCACTTGATGAATCAACATTCACAAGATTGGTAAGTGAGCTAGGTATGCTTAATTACTCTTAAAATTCATGTCTTTATTGCAATTTGAATTGAAGCCTGAAATATATTAGTTGCTAAGAACAAATTTGACTTTTAACATAGTTTATTCCATCAACGGATGTTCCCTATCCGTTGAAAGTCAAAATTGCTCTATCAACGGATAGTCATTATCCGTTGAAAGACAAATACATTTCTGGAATTTTTATCCGTCAACGGATAAAACTGAAGTACCTTTCAACGGATGACAATTTGCCTTATCCGTTGAAATGTCACATCAATCGATTCAGGTGTTTAACAGCCGTTGATTCTATTCTCTTAACCGTTGATACTCATACATACATCTGTATGTATTGGTTTTAAAGGTAGTTTTTAGAATACTTACAGTTTATTCTTAAACGGCTGAAATTCACTAACGCATATTTATTGATAAATCTTTATTTTATATTTTTGTTTATTAATTTGAGAAAGCATATAAGTCCTTCTGATTGTTCATTTTTACTTTACGCTTTCTTGAAATTTCAAGCATTTACCATTTTCTCTCTGCAAAAACTTCAAGTTATTCTCTGCAATTTCTACTCACAACAATGGCACCAGTCGTGAAGATTATGTCTCAATCTGGGTTCATCTATGAAAAGAACAATTTCATAGCTTTGGTAGAAAAGAATGAAGCCCACTCAGACTATCACAAAATGATGGACTTCATCAAAAACTGTAAACTTAGCTATGCAATGCTGGAAGCCCCAACAATTTTCTGTGAAGTAGTTGAGGAGATTTGGACAACTGCTGAGTTCAACTCCATGGATATGACTATCTCCTTCACTCTCAAAGGTAAAACTCACTGTATTAACTGTGATGATTTACAAGCATGTTTTAAATTGCCTGAGAACAATGCCATGACACCACACACTGATAGTGATGTATCCAGCATGTTAGATTCCATAGGTTATTCTCTTAACTCTGCTAATTTAGGGAGTATTAGAAGAAAAGGCCTTAGGAAAGAATGGAGTTTCCTTGGGGATGCCTTTATAAAGGTTTTCTCTGAGAAAATTAGTAATTTTGATGCCATAACTTCATCTCTGGTTAATATGCTCTATATGCTTGTTTCTGATAGGTATTTTAACTTTAGCAACTATGTGATGCTAGAATTAGGTACTAGATTAGGTAACAAAGCTAATAGACCTAATAACATCTATTATGCTAGATTCTTTATGTTATTGGCTAACCATGTTGCTGAATGTTTAGTCATAATCAATGAGAATAATAAACTCAAGTGCTGGGCACAAGAGAAAAGAGTTCTTGCAGACTTGATGAGAATGGATCTTAACAGCAGTGTGCCATTGGTATATTTACCAATCATGAATGCACCTCAGGTAGGTGAGGTAATTGCTTCTACAACTCCTACTTCTTCCAACCCCTCTATTTCTTTATCTTCTAGTGTGGCCATGAAATCTGTGATGCCCCAACAGATTTCTACCAAGGTCACCAAAACTAAACTTTCAAAATCAAAGACAAAGAAATCCACCTCTGTTGTTTCTCAAAAGACAACAGTTGTAACACCAACTATTAACCCTGAGGTGAGTGAACAGGGTGTGAGTGGTGAGGGGAGGGGTGAACATCAAAGAAACCCCCAGGATAAGGAAGGAAAGTTGAGTGCTTCCCAAGCTAGCCAAGCCACAGTTTCTCAAAAAGCTGTGGTGGTTGAAAAGGTATCTAGCACATCCCTAGTAGCATCCTCCCAAAAGGATGTTACTATTGAAAATAGTTCCAAACCAGGAACACAGAACAAACGAGGGAGGGACACTAAAGCCAAACACTCACCAACAAAAGCCTTTATTAGAAGAAAGAAGGCTAGAACCCAATCTTCTACACAGGGTGCACACACTGCACAGATACATCCATCTATATCTATGCCTTCTCAAACTCAGTTTGATGTGACTCCAATAAATGTGGAGTCACAGCCCCATTCTCTCACAATAATCACACATCAATCACCAAACACTTCATCACCATCTCTGGATGTGGATATGTTATTCCCATCAATTCCTGATTCTCCCTCTTTACAACTCAGGGAGAAGCCCCACTCAAATACAGGTGATCATCATCTCTTAGATGATTTGTTGGATCACCCGCAAATTCTTTCAGATATAATTGAAGAATCTATGTCACCACATCTCAAATCAATCTACACAGATTCAACAGTTATATCACTTTCAATTTCAACTTCTTTTCCTTCTTCAACGGATATCACTCATCCGTTGACAAGTGGTTGTTCTTCAACGGATAAGCTTAACAGCAGTTATCCGTTGATAACATCAGTTTCACCTTCAACGGATATTCCACATCCGTTGACAGTCTCTACACAAATAACTGAATTAATCCCAAGTGTAGAAGACATGAATACTGTGCAATCACTCTTAGGATTGAGGGAAGGGAGTGACAATTTGAGTGAGAGGCTGGGTTGCTCCCAGGCAAAAGGAGAGATTGAGAGCTCAAAAATGCATGCTATTTCTTCCAGCATGGCAAAAGTAAGTGAGTGGAGTACCACCTTAGTAGGTGAAGGTGAGGGAGTGAGTTGTGTGAGCCAGGGGGAGCCCCTGATGCAAGAACATAGAGAAAAAGAGAGAAAAGCAGGTACAGTAGATACAAGGGTGGAACCAGCCATTGCTAATGAGTCAATGATTGTGGATGATGCTGAAAAGGAAAGACAATTTCAGCAACATTACAAAGCTGTAATTGATAACATTTCCTTGGATGCTGACACTTTTACTCATCCTGTGACAGCCTATCAACTGTTGGCTGCTCAGGGCAATGAGGAGGCAGAAAGGTCACTACATCTAGTGCACACAACAGAATCTCTTCAAAGGGATAAAGCTGCCATTAACAAAATGCCTTCTACAGCTGGTGAGCCATCTGAGGAATTTGGAGCAAATTCTGATGATGATGACTCTATTTCTTTTGATGGAAGCATGAACTTAGGGGGAGATGAAGGCCCTAGTTCAATTCCAAATCTACCTGAATGGGCCTTGACTAAGGAGTATAGATCAAGGGAATTCAATGTCTCTTTAGTCAAACAAATCAACACTATTCAACAGGCCATTCAGAATACTTCACATGCAAGTATCAAGGCTATCCTTCAAGCTCACCTGGACTCACTGCATCTCATGAAGCTGCAGCAAGTGAAGCAGAATCTGAGTATGGATGATCTCAGGAAGGATATTGCTGACTTGAAAACCTATACTTCAGAAAAATTGGATTCAGTCATGCCCTATGGTACATTGCAGGACTTGGTTTTGAGATTGAAGAAAGAATCTGTTACTGAAAAACGGTTGGCCAAGTTAGAAGACAGAGTTCAAGTTATTGAAGATTCTGTGGCCACCATTCTTCACAATCAACAATCTCAAACCAGTCTCCTAATGCAGCTGGCAAAAGCACAAGGCTTGACCCCTCTCCTTGATGATAACAAAAAGGGGGAGAGTAAAAGGGAAGGGGAAGGAGAGCCATCTACAAAAGTCAACATATCTAAAGTGCTAGTTCCTGCCATCACTACTTCTCCAATCATTCAAATCAAGGGCAAGCCTGATGGAATTGATTTGATTCAGCTAGCAGCAGCTGAAATTCAAGTGAAAGAGCAAAGGAGGAGAATTGATGAAAGGTTGCAACTGTTGTTTGGTTCTACACAAGACAAATCAACATCTGTGAAATACAGCACAAAAATTGAACCAATCAACATGGAGCTCATGCCAGTAGGGAGTCATAAGGATGGAGAAGCTTCTTCCAAAGAACTACAAGCTATAATTCTCAAGCCCAATGAAAGATCCAATAAGGACTCAACAAAGAATCCTTTAAAAGAAGTGGACTTTCCTCCTCCAAAAGCTGATGAGAACAAGATTTTAGGCAGGAGTATTGCTTATCTCAAAAAGACCATGGATGAGGCTGTAAGGAGAAATAGAGCTATTATCATTAGAGAGGGAAAGAGCATATGTGTGATGCAAGGACATCCCAAATTCTCAATAGCCAAGAAGGAAGAAGACAAGCAATTAAAGGCTGACAAAAGAGCACAAGCAAAGCTTGAACAACAGCTAAAGTCAAGTCTAGTTGAAAAAGAAAAAGGGATTGAAGTCAGGGGTGAAGACAAGACTACAAACCTAGATGAGGTTTTAGGGAGTATATTTGGTGAGAGTGTGGAAGAAAGAGAGGAATGGCAGAAGGGAAACAGAAGAAAGGCCAAGGCACATAGAAGGAGTGGAGATAACACTGAAGTAACCAAATCTATATCTAAACCACTACCTTCCATACCTGAACCCCTTGTTGCTGATCCCACAATAAACATCCATGGTGAACCAATCATTCCAAAAGAGGAACCTATTGATTGGGACACTATCAAATTGCCTACCTTTCTAACCACTCTTCCACTACCAAAGAAACAGAAAAGAAAACCAAAATCTACACCTCCCATAACCTCTAAGAAATTCACTCAAAAACAAAAACCTAAGCCTAAGTCACCCATTTCTAAAGATGATTATGTTCACATCAGTGACATAAAAGAAATCTCAGACATTGAACTCTATCTGGATGAGCTGGAGGATGTAAGGGGAATAGCTGCCTACAGACAGCTACCAGAGAGATTAGTGTTCAGATATAAAGGAGCTGGGGAAAGAACATGGCCTCTCCACAGGATTCTGGATGAAGGCTACTCTACCTTGATTAGAGTCTTTTCAGCTATACAAAAGGATTCTGGCTTTACCAGAACTGCCAAGACTGAAATTCTCAACAAGATAGCCATTATAAGGAAAACTTGGAGGGAGCCCAATGCTTTACCCAGGACTTTACTCATTCAAGAAAGGGAAATGAAAATTCACAAATCACCTCATTGGTTGATGGAATTTAGAGATGATAAAGGAGTCAGAAGATTTTTCAGACTTGAAGACCAACTCAAGATTGCCAGCAATGAAACTCTCAAAGAAATGCAATCTAAGTTGGATGTCAGTGTTGAAGATGAAGCTGAATTCTTCAGACAACTCCAACTCCAAATTGAGGAAAATGACAAAAGGCTAGGAAAGAAAACCAGGGAACAAAGAAGAAAAAGATGATTTGCTCAGACTAAAGGAGTGTCCTTGGAAACACTGTAAATCTTCAATTACCTCCTAGTACATACACTTTTGCAGCATTTTTAAATTTCTACTTAGTTTCAATTCATATATCTGTTAAGTGTTTTGTTATCATCAAGTTAACCCTGAATTTATGCCTACAATTCTTATAGACATAAATAGGGGGAGATTGTTAGGAATGTATGTGCATTAGTTTGATGATATGTTTAACAAAATACTTAAGTAGAAATTTAGTGTCTGTAGCCTCAACGGATAAGACCACTTTGGCTATCCGTTGATGGTGTAGCTTTACTTAGAAATAAGTCTAGTGTTGTAGCATATTTCAGTCTCTGTATTTAAAATGTAATTCTTGGAAGTTGAGAGAAACTATGAGTCATGTTGACTACTAGATGATATGCAGATAGGAAGGCCAATTGTAAATACTTCATGCCTTGTAATTTTGTATAAGTGAAGTGGTATCAACGGATGACTTAAAGACCTTCAACGGATGAGAAGCTAAGCTTCAACGGATGTCTCTAAAGCTTCAACGGATAAAGTCATCAACGGATAACATCCTTCAACGGATGAGTGCATCAACGGATGAAAGCTTCAACGGATAACATCCTTCAACGGATGAGTGCATCAACGGATGAAAGCTTCAACGGATGTTCTGATGATTAGCCGTTGATAAGGGGTAGTTGTACCTACAAACAGAGGCACATGGGTTGATAGAGACAACTGAGATGTGGTAGCCGAATTTCAGGAACAACAGAAAAAGCAGCCGTTCTTCTTTAGTACAAAGATGCAATAGTCAACAAAGTACTGGAGTGAACAGGAAAAGAAGCAAGTGAAGATCTTATTTTATTACTGTATTTTATATTGTTCTTCACTTGTACACTTGGTAATATATAAACCAGGTAGAAGCTAGTAATTAGATGAGAGATTTTCCAGAGCTGTTTAGAAAAATATTGAGAGAAAATTCATCTAGTTTGTACTAGGATGCAGCTGTGATCAACATTGTTTAATCACAGATTTTCTAAAATACCATCTCTGGTGGAACAACAAATCCACCAGAAAAGTTTTTAAGGTCTGTTGTGTTCTTTACATTTGTGCTTGAATATATATCTGTATGTATTAGCTTAAAGCAATTCACACACTTGTTCTTCTTGAACACACAACTTTCATAAACTGCTCAAAACTTGAAAAAGTTTTGAGATTTACATTCAACCCCCCCTTCTGTAAATCTCATTGTTAGTCCACTAGGAATAACAAGTACTGATATCCCTTAAGTTCTGACGTCCAGTATAAGTACTGATCAGTTAAGTACTGATTTGTTCTATTCAAATAAGATCTGAAATCTAAACATAAAACATATTAGCCATGACATTATCAAATATATCTAACATATTGATAGATGCTTATGATATGTGAGCAGAAGAGGCAAGACGTAGGAAAGGGAAACAGATAGTTAAGGAGTAAGACGCTTGTGATTGGAAGCGAGTGCAGTGTAGTAAGCTAATATCAGGCAAGTATTCCGAACTTTCTCGAAATATTGTAATACGTGATAGTCTTGTTGATATTGCAAGTGCTTTGAAGCACTGAAACCTAAACCCTGATTCCAGTTATTGTTCTTGAGCCATGAACCTTATTCTTTCTAGACCATTGATTGTTGTATACCCAAACACGAACCTCAAGTATACGATACTACTCCACAAATACATGCAAACAAAATCCCAAACACTGAACTGAATTACTTGTACATTCAATCCATGTATCCTATGCTTTGAAAGCCTAAATCTTTGAAACCCTGGAATGTTGATTCCTTTGTTATCCAATTCTTTCATTACCCAGCATCCAAGCTTTTAAATTGCCTTATTGATCCTTACAAGTATTGAAACCCTTTCATTGTCAAACATTTATTGTTGTTAATGATTTCGGTTATTATTTATTATTGCATATTCTGTTATTATGTTAGAATTGGATTGTTTTTATAAAATTGTGGACCAGATTCGTGGTCAGACAATATAATGGTCAAGTTAGGCCAATGTGTGCCTTGGATCCAGTAGTTAGAGCAATGTTGTGTGCCTTGCTCGGGGTTAGTGCGTGACTGATCAGCAGCCTAACCTTGGTTTTTAAATTAAAAGTATAATATCCAATTCTAAATCATAATCCAATGTTCACTTGATATCATAATCATATTCACCTGATGATCATTATTCTCAGTTTTGTCATTGTGACTTGCTGAGCTAGTTAGCTCATTTGTGCGATGTTGTTTATATTCTTTCCAGTTAAAAAGGAACCAGTTGGTAGCAAGGATCCCCAGTCCAGCGCGAGAGCTAGGGGTTCAGGTTGAAAAAACTGAGCTAGTAGGCTTCTTTTGGGATAATTTAAGTTTGTAAAAGTTTGTAATAATGTTTAATACTCAGTTTGAGTTTGAAATAGTTGGGATTTGAACGGTTTGTAATATATTAGTGTGTTTGGCTTGTGTGCATACTTTAACCTGTTACGGTCCGTGGTGGTTGGTAAGTAGGGTCACTGCATATATTATTATTATCTTTATTATTGTTATAAGCAGGTTATAATTAAGGTGTGTGTGTGGACCCCAAACTTCTGACCCGGGTTTGGAGGGCGCCACAGGTTTGGTATCAGAGCTACAGGTTATAAGTCACTGACACAAGCCTAGGTTGACGGGAATGGGTAGAGGGATAGGATTAGAAGTAAGGTATAGGATGATAGAACGTCGAGAGGTTGAGTGTTATGGTATAACCGGTATTAGTATAGGTTGCGTCGTGGTACGAGATTCTTATATTACGATATGATTTCAGATAGCAGAGATGGCCGACTCTTTTATTCCCGTATCAGCTGATCACTCAGAGCCTTTAGTTGGAGCACCAGCATCGGATCCACGTCCTGTTATTCCACCAGCATTGGCTATTCTACCTCCACCGGTGTTGCAGCCCGTACCATTGCAGGCTATTCCACCTCCAGGCATGAGGCCACCTGTCAGAGGACCCCCACCAGCTGATTCAGATTCCACTGGGCATTCAGTAGCGAGTGCCCCATTCCAGTCTACATTACCCCCAGTTCCTTATTACCGGTATGAGGCTCTTCTATTGGAGCGTGATTCCTTGTTGGCTCAGATTAGAGAGTTACAGCATATCATCAGGACTACAGATGTTGATCGTGGTGTGAGGGAGCTTCGAGAGGAGATTCATGTGACACGGAGGGTTCTTGAGGCTAGGTTACATGGAGCTACACTACCTGGCAGAGGCCCTGATGCACTGTTGGGCTGGGTTACTGAGGTGATGGAGGACTTTGAGAGGCTGACAGGACCAGAGTTTCCTTGGAGCTGAGTTAGAGATTCTAAGATGGAGATGCTGAGCAGTGTTGTTATGATTATGTAGTATGTACAGTAGTGTGTAGTGTGTATCAGTAGACTTTTGAGTTGTATTTATAGACTAGCGATGCTGACTAGTGAGTAGGTTGTTGTACCCTTTTTGCTTTTACTTTCGAAGCGTCTTTACGCTTGTACTACCTAAAACTTTTGATCTATATATCAGTACCTTTTTCCTTTCCAACACTGTCATTTACTTTATTGCACCTGTTTTACTTTACCTTATTTATTGCACCAGTATACCCTGTGATACCATGTACCCTGTTTTCCATAACTGTTTATATTCTGTAAAGAAGCATGCAATTTACTTAGTTACAACTGTTTTCAAAAAGAGATATTCCTATTTTACAAAACTTTTTTTTATACAAAGATTTGATTCAAAAGCTAAATAAATTGATTGATTCTTTACAGAAAATGCCTCCCAAAAGAAATACCCGCACCAACACCCAGAATGAAGAAACCAACAACAACAACAATAACAACCAAGATGATACAAACCAGAATGTGAACCCAGGACCCATGGACCCAGCAATAGCCCAGATTCTTCAAATCTTGGCCCAACAAACAGTTCACCTGGCACAACAACGGCAGAGACAGACCAATCCCCAGGTAACTTTCAAAACTTTTCAGGCAGTAAACCCACCAGAATTCAAGGGTTCCTTAGAGCCAATTGAAGCAAATGTGTGGTTAAAGGAAATAGAGAAGGCATTTGCCTTGGTAAAAGTGAAAGAGGAGCAGAAGGCTGAATTTGCAAGTTACTATCTGAAGAATGAGGCCACCTATTGGTGGGAGATGGTAAAAACATTGGAAAACACAGATGTTATTACTTGGGAAAGGTTTAAGGAATTGTTTTTAGAAAAGTATTTTCCTCAGTTTGTTCAGGATCAAATGGAGCTGAAGTTTTTAGAATTAAAGTAAGGGAACATGTCGGTAACAGATTATGAGGGGAAGTTTGAGGAATTGTCAAGGTATGTGCCGTCGTATGTTGATACTGATAGAAAGAAAGCTAAGAGATTCCAGCAAGGCTTGAAGCCATGGATCAGAGGGAAGGTAGCTATTTTTGAATTGGATACCTATGTCGGGGTTGTACAGAAGGCTATGATCGCAGAGACAGAGAGTGAGATGTTCCAGAAAGATAAGGAAAGTAAGAAAAGGAAAGTTGAGGGAAGTGAGGGTCAGTCACAAATAGGGAATTTTCCAAATTTTAAGAAGGGCAAGTTTCAGCCAGGGAGAAATTTTAATTTCAGGAGACAAAATGCAGGAGACGGAGGCCAGGGCAATCGTCCAGCTAATGTGAATCAGCCGAATCAGTTGAGATTAACCTTTCCAGATTGTCAAGTATGTGGAAAGAAGCATGGAGGAGTTTGTAACAAGTTGAATGTGGTATGTTTTAAATGCAACCAGAAAGGGTACTACTCGAGGGAGTGCCGAAATCAGCCAGCAAGAGAGCCAGCAAATAAGGATCAACCTATCCGAAATCCAGCAGTGAAGGTTCCAGCCATTGGATTTACATGCTTCAAATGTGGAAAGCCAGGACATATGGCCAGGGATTGCAAGACACCAGCCCCAGTCAGTAATGCATTAAGGATTATGGGATCTACCCCAACAGTGAATGATACTCCGAGGGATAGAGTTTTTGACATGTCGGTGAAGGATGCGATCCAGGATACGGATGTCGTGGCAGGTACGCTTAATGTAAATTCTTTATGTGCCAAAGTGTTAATAGATTCGGGAGCAACTCGATCGTTTGTTTCACAAGATTTTGTTAGTAAGTTAAATTGTCCAATTGGGTATTTAAATGAAATAATGATTGTGGAATTAGCAAATCAAGAACGTGTAACTGTTAACCAAGTTTGTGGGAATTGTGAGATTGAGATTTCTGGTAGTAAGTTTTGTGTAGATTTGATACCGTTTAAGTTAGGAGAATTTGACGTTATATTAGGGATGGATTGGTTATCTAAGCATGATGCTCAGATAGATTGTCGAAATAAGAAAGTAATGGTGAAAACGCCAGACGAAAGAATAGTAACATTCAAGGGACAGAAGCAGGTAAAGAAGTTCTTAACGATGATTCAAGCCAAGAAGTTACTACGACAAGGATGTGAGCATTTCGTAGCATATGTGATCGACAGAAGTCAGGAGCCAGCAAAACTTGAAGATATTCCAGTTGTGAAGGAATTTCCAGACGTGTTTCCCGACGAATTACCAGGACTTCCTCCAGATAGAGAAATTGAATTTGCAATCGACTTAGCACCTGGAACCGAACCAGTATCCAAGGCCCCGTATAGAATGGCGCCCGTTGAGATGAAAGAGTTAACAAAGCAATTACAAGAGCTGTTAGAGAAAGGAGTAATCAGACCCAGCGTATCCCCGTGGGGTGCACCGGTATTATTTGTCAAGAAGAAGGATGGAAGCATGAGACTGTGCATCGATTATAGGGAGCTCAACAAGTTGACAATCAAGAATAAGTATCCGTTACCCAGAATTGATGATTTGTTTGACCAATTGAAGGGAGCCAAGTATTTCTCCAAAATCGATTTAAGATCGGGATATCATCAACTGAAGATCAAACTAGAAGATATACCAAAGACAGCTTTCAGAATAAGGTATGGGCATTATGAATTTCTAGTAATGTCTTTTGGATTGACCAACGCCCCAACAGCGTTTATGGACCTGATGAACATAATTTTCAAGGAATATTTGGACAAGTTTGTTATAGTATTTATAGACGATATTTTAATCTATTCAAAGACGGAGGAGGATCATGCGGAACATTTAAGGACAGCTTTGGAGATTTTAAGGAAAAAGAAGTTATATGCTAAATTGTCGAAGTGTGAGTTTTGGCTACAGGAAATTCAGTTCTTAGGACATATAGTCAGTAATGAAGGGATCAAAGTGGACCCGACAAAGATCGAGGCAATTACGAATTGGGAAAGACCGAGAACACCCACTGAGGTAAGAAGTTTCTTGAGATTGGCAGGATATTATCGATGATTCGTTCAGAATTTCTCAAGAATTGCAACACCATTGACAAAGATTACACGAAAGAGTGAAAAGTTTATATGGAATGACAAGTACGAAGAAAGTTTTCAGGAATTGAAGCGGAGATTAATCACGGCACCTGTTTTGTCACTTCCAGACGATCAAGGGAATTTCGTAATTTATAGCGATGCTTCTTATAAAGGATTAGGATGTGTTCTTATGCAGCACGACAAGGTGATTGCGTATGCGTCAAGGCAATTGAAACCACGCGAACAGAAGTACCCTACTCATGATTTGGAGTTAGCAGCTATAGTTTTCGCTTTGAAGATTTGGAGACATTATTTGTATGGAGAAAAGTGTGAGATTTTCACAGATCACAAAAGTTTGAAATATATATTTACCCAGAAGGAACTTAATATGAGACAAAGGAGATGGTTAGAATTGATCAAGGATTATGATTGCTCGATTAATTATCATCCCGGTAAGGTGAACGTCGTAGCAGATGCGTTAAGTCGGAAGGAAAGGTTAAATGTGTTATCCGTACCTGAAGAGATATATAAAGAATTTCAAAAATTGGAATTGGAGATTAGAATTTCCAAGCCTGAGGAAGCAAAAGTGTACAGTATGATTTTCCAACCGGAGTTATTGGAGAAAATAAAGAAATGCCAGAAAGAGGTAATGGATCAAGATATAAACAGTTTGGTAGGTGAGGAATTATGCACGCAACAAGATGATCAAGGTATTCTTAGGTTTTCTTCAAGAATTTGGATTCCACCAGTAACGGAGCTGAAAAATGAAATTTTACAAGAGGCACATAGTTCAAGATATTCCATCCATCCAGGAAGTACCAAAATGTACAGAGATTTAAAGAAGAATTATTGTTGGCCAGATATGAAGAGGGAAATTGCGGAATGGGTTAGTAAATGCTATACATGTCAGAGAGTTAAAGCAGAGCATCAGAGACCAAGCGGATTGCTACAGCCATTGGAGATTCCAGAATGGAAGTGGGAACATATTACCATGGATTTCATAGTTGGATTACCAAGGACAAGGACTAATCATGATGCCATTTGGGTTATAGTAGATAGACTTACCAAGTCAGCTCATTTTCTGCCTATAAATGAAAGATTTTCGCTCGACAAGTTAGTTCATATGTACTTGAAAGAGATCGTAGTTCGTCATGGAGTCCCAGTGTCTATCGTATCTGATAGAGATCCAAGGTTTAATTCAAGATTCTGGAAGAGTTTTCAAGAATGTTTGGGAACAAGATTGAATATGAGTACGACCTATCACCCCCAAACGGATGGCCAAAGTGAAAGAACGATCCAGACAATTGAGGACATGTTACGTGTTTGTGCTATTGATTTTAAAGGAAGTTGGGACGAGCATTTACCCCTGGTAGAGTTTGCTTATAACAACAGTTATCACGCCAGCATTGGGATGCCACCTTATGAAGCCCTTTATGGACGCAAATGTAGATCTCCAGTATATTGGGACGAAGTAGGAGAACGCAAAATACTCGGACCCGAATTGGTACAGTAGACAAAGGAAGTTGTTGAAATTATCCAGAAAAGATTAATAGCCGCACAAGATCGTCAAAGGAAATATGCAGACCAGTCAAGAAAAGACATGGAATTTGAAGAAGGAAGCTTGGTATTATTGAAAGTATCACCGTGGAAAGGACTAACGAGGTTTGGGAAGAAAGGGAAGCTAAACCCAAGATATGTCGGACCTTTTGAAATCCTAAAGCGTATTGGCAAAGTAGCTTACGAATTGGCGTTACCTCTGCACATGGAGCACATTCACAATGTTTTTCACATATCAATGCTTAAGAAATATAATCCAAACTCCAGGCATGTAATAGAATATGAGCCAATAGAGCTTCAAACAGATTTGTCATATATAGAGAGCCCGGTAGAAGTTCTAGAAGAGAGAGAAAAAGTATTGAGAAATAAAGTGGTAAAGTTAGTAAGAGTATTATGGAGAAACCCAAAGGTTGAAGAGTCAACCTGGGAGTTAGAAAGTGATATGAGAGAAAAGTACCCTCATTTGTTTTCTTAGGAGATTCTGAGGACAGAATCCTTTTAAGGGGGGAAGGATGTAATATCCGGGATATATCGTGTAATTATTTTTGCTATTATATAATTATTATGTGTGTTCAGTATCTATTCTGTGAGTTAATTGTTAAAGTGTTATCTGTACTTGGTTATTCAAAAATAATATTAATTGAGTATTTTAATTTTTATATGTCCAAAATAAAATATTAGATAATTGTCATATCTTCCTAATTATTTTTATGTTGGTTTATGGATTTATAAGAATCATCTGAAATTTCTAAAATCTTTTTCCGGGTAATTAAAATCTATTTTATAAAAACAGGAACCAACCGACGTCAACCGTTGTTACGTTTTTGGAACCCGAAACTCTTTCGAGAACTCCTTCCTAACCTAATTGTAATATTCTGAGCATTTTCCATGTTTCGACTTTTTCGATCCGGCGTACGGTTTGTCCTGCGCGGGTCCCGGCGCAACATTTTCGATACAATATTCGTTTCGGTAAATCAATAAAACCCGTATTTTCGATAAACGGGAGCTTTTTATTAAACTATCACAATTATCACTTCGTAATACGTGTAACCAGGCGCTGAGACCAAGACCGCAGTACAAATTGTACTGATTTGGATAATTATCCCGAAAACCGATGCCGTTTGGATCAGTTTTTACAAATAAACGTACCGTTTTATATCCGGAATGATCCAACGGGATACTAATTTTCCGTAATTATAAATAGCCTTTTACCGTATTTTATTTCGTATCAAAATCAATTGCAGACAGATAATTATATAATTTTCAGAGAAAAACCCTAATTTCCTAAAACTGTTCTAAGAATCAAACAAGCATTTGGAGGTGTTATTGAATTCGGTTTGGAAAGCTCGAGTAACCAATATGAAGGTCTTGAAGAGCTCTACCAGATTCTGTAATCCATACACCTGCAGAAATCAAGGTTATTTTTTCTAAAAATTTATTTATTTTCGAATTTATTTTATTAAAAATATAAATTTTTGTTCGGATGATTGTTTGTATGATTTAATGATTGCATGTTGTAGAGCTTATTTTCCTGATGATTTTCATATGTCATATGTCTGATTTGGAGTTCAATAACATGTTCAAATTTGAGTTTGATTTTTGAATTTTAAAATTAGGGTTTATAACCCGTAAGAATGTTCTTAATTGAAATTTGGGGGTTTCTTATTCTGTGATAGATTGATGTTGTGTTATAGTGGGTTGTGTTCTCTGTGAAATTTGCAATCTAGTCGTATAAGTTTCATGAACCAACGAGGTCTGTAGAGAAGGGAGTTGTGTTTTGAAGTTTTCCGGTGTTCGCCGGAAACTGGAAAATTTCACGGCCAACTCAGGGATTGTTAGGCTTTTTTGATTGCATGGTTGTGTTCCTGGTAACCTGTAGATGTGATCTGGATGTGTTGGTGGGGTAAGGACGCCGGGAACGTGTTCTCCGGCCATCCCCGACTGTTTTCCGGCGACCCCTGAAAAATTACAGTTTAGTACCTATAGTTTTGAAAACGATGTAGTTTGGTCCCTGTAGTTTCCAGACTTTGCAAAAATTGGATTTCTCTTTTAAAAATGTTTAAAAATAATATTTCCTATTTATTTTTATTATAAAAATTCGTTTTTAATTTCTGAAAATTCTAAAAATTATTATTTTAATTCTGAAAATTATTTTTAATTCACAAATAAATCTAAATTAATTAGTTAATTAATTTCAGTTAATTTCTAATTGATTAATTGGTCAATTAATTCGAAAATTAATTGATTAATTGATTTAATTAATTATTAATTGATTTTAATTAATTATTTAATTAGATTTAATTATTTAAAAATGATTTAAAAATTCTGAAAAATAGTTTCGAGCTTTAAAATATTATTCTAAATTATTTCCAAGGCTCGATAATTATTCTACAATTATTTCGGAGCCAGAATTGGCCAACCGAACCCTGTTTATTAACCCGAAATTGATCCGACGACCCGTTTTAATTTCGAAAAATGTTTTAAAAATCATTTTAAATACCAGAAAGCCTATTTATGACCCGAGACTTCTTTATAAATGATATATCATTGATTACGTGATGTATTATATGCTATATGTGACTTGTTAATTGACTATCGGTCTATATATTCTGTGTTTACTTGACTATTGCATAACTTTCAATCTGTTAATCGAATTTGGGTAAAACGAAGGGTAGATAGAAGTATGTGTTGAATAGAATTCCATGAGCAAATTATTGATAGATGCTTATGATATGTGAGTAGAAGAGGCAAGACGTAGGAAAGGGAAACAGATAGTTAAGGAATAAGACGCTTGTGATTGGAAGCGAGTGCATTGTAGTAAGCTAATATCAGGCAAGTATTCCGAACTTTCTCGAAATATTGTAATACGTGATAGTCTTATTGATATTGCAAGTGCTTTGAAGCACTGAAACCTAAACCCTGATTCCAGTTATTGTTCTTGAGCCATGAACCTTATTCTTTCTAGACCATTGATTGTTGTATACCCAAACACGAACCTCAAGTATACGATACTACTCCACAAATACATGCAAACAAAATCCCAAACACTGAACTGCATTACTTGTACATTCAATCCTTGTATCCTATGCTTTGAAAGCCTAAATCTTTGAAACCCTGGAATGTTGATTCCTTTGTTATCCAATTCTTTCATTACCCAGCATCCAAGCTTTTAAATTGCCTTATTGATCCTTACAAGGATTGAAACCCTTTCATTGTTAAACATTTATTTTTGTTAATGATTTCGGTTATTGTTTATTATTGTATATTCTGTTATTATGTTAGAATTGGATTGTTTTTATAAAATTGTGGACCAGATTCATGGTCAGACCATATAATGGTCAAGTTAGGCCAATGTGTGCCTTGGATCCAGTAGTTAGAGCAATGTTGTGTGCCTTGCTCGGGGTTAGTGCGTGACTGATCAGCAGCCTAACCTTGGTTTTTAAATTAAAAGTATAATATCCAATTCTAAATCATAATCCAATGTTCACTTGATATCATAATCATATTCACCTGATGATCATTATTCTCAGTTTTGTCATTGTGACTTGCTGAGCTAGTTAGCTAATTTGTGCGATGTTGTTTATATTCTTTCCAGTTAAAAAGGAACCAGTTGGTAGCAAGGATCCCCAGTCCAGCGCAAGAGCTAGGGGTTCAGGTTGAAAAAGCTGAGCTAGTAGGCTTCTTTTGGGATAATTTAAGTTTGTAAAAGTTTGTAATAATGTTTAATACTCAGTTTGAGTTTGAAATAGTTGGGATTTGAATGGTTTCTAATATATTAGTGTGTTTGGCTTGTGTGCATACTTTAACCTGTTGCGGTCCGTGGTGGTTGGTAACTAGGGTCACTGCATATATTATTATTATCATTATTATTGTTATAAGCAGGTTATAATTAAGGTGTGTGTGTGGACCCCAAACTTCTGACCTGGGTTTGGAGGGCGCCACAGCTATTCCCCTTACTTCCTCCAGCTCATCCAGATAGAGTTCAATGTCTGAAAATTCTTTTATGTCACAGATGTGAACATAATCATCCTTAGAGGCTTGAGGCTTAGGCTTAGGCTTCTGTGTGAATTTGATTGAGGCTTTAGAGGGATTGATTTGATTCTTCTTTTCTGCTTCTTTGATGGTGGAGAAGAGGTTAGGAAGGTGGGCAATTTGATGGTGTCCCAATCAATTGGTTCCTCATTGGGAATGATTGTTTCACCATGAATGTTCATGAAGGGGTCAGGCACAATGGGTTCAGGAATAGAGGGTAGTGGTTTGGATATTGATTGGGCTTCTTCAGTCTCATCTACCATCTTTCTCTTTGCATTGACCTTCTTTCTGTTCCCTTTTTACCATTCTTCTCTTCCCTTACTTCTTTCCTCCATATCAGTATCAACCATGTCCCCCATAGCTTCATCTTCACTTTTGTCTTCAATTTCTTTCTGTTCTTTAGCCTGACTTGACTTTAGCTGTTTTTCAAGCTTTGCTTGTGCTCTTTTGTCAGCCTTTAGCTGTTTGGCTTCTTCCTTCAACCTTCTGGTTTCTTCCCTCTTGGCTATTGAGAATTTGGGATGTCCTTGCATCACACATATGCTCTTTCCCTCTCTGAAGATAATAGCCATGTTCCTCCTTACAGCCATATCCATGGTCTCTTTGAGTTTTGAGATACTTCTACCCAAAAGCTTATCCTCATCAGCCTTTGGAAGAGGAAAATCCACTTCTTTCAGGGGATTCTTTGTAGAGTCCTTATTGAATCTGTTGTTGGGCTTGAGAACCATAGGTTTCAGATCCTTAGAAGAAGTCTCTCCAACCTTATTCCTCCCTACTGGCTTGAGCTCCATAATAATTGATTCCACTTTTGTACTATGCTTCACAGATTGTGATTGAGAAGTTGTAGAACCAAATATTTGTTGCATCTTTTCATCAATCTTCTTCCTTTGCTCTTTGACTTGCAATTCAGCTGCTGCTATCTGGATTAGATCAATTCCATCAAGCTTTCCTTTGATTGGAATAATTGGAGAAGTGGTGATGACAGGAACTAGCACTTGAGAAATTTGAACTGTTGTTGATGGCTCACCTTCCCCTTCTCCTTTATTCTCCCCCTTTTTGTTATCATCAAGGGTAGGGGTCAAGCCTTGTGCATTTGCTAGCTGCATGAGTAGATTTGTTTGAGTTTGTTGATTCTGAAGAATGGTGACCATAAAGTCTTCAATGATCTGAACTCTGGTTTCCAATCTGGCCAGTCTCTTGTCAGCATCAGATTCTTTCCTCAGTCTCCCCAACAAATCTTGCATAGTACCATAAGGTATGACTGAATCCAACTTCTCAGCATTGTAGGATTTTAGATCAGCAATATCCTGCTTGAGCTCATCCACACTTAGATTCTGTTTGAAGTGCTGCAACTGCAGGAGATGCAGAGATTCCAGATGAGCTTGAAGAATTGTCGTGGTACCAGCATCTGTAGTCTCCTGAAGGGCCTTCTGAATTGTCATGACTTGTCGGACCAAAGTGACACCAAACTCTCCTGGTGTTGATGCTTTTGCCCATGCCCATTCAGGAAGATCTGGAACAGAACTTGGGCCTGCTACTCCCCCTAAGTTCATGCTCTCATCCAAAGAATCAGAGTCATCATCATTAGAATTTACTCCAAATTCTTCAGATGGCTCACCAGCTTGAGAAGGCAGCTTGTTAACAGCAGCTTTATCTCTGAGAAGAGATTCTGAAGTATGTACAATGTTTAATGTCTGTTCTGCCTCCACATTGCCCTGAGCAGCCAATAATTGATAGGCTGAGACCGGATGAGTAAAAGTGTCAGCATCCAAGGAAATGTTATCAATTACAACTTTGTAATGTTGCTGAAATTGTCTTTCCTTTTCTGCATCATCCACCCTTATAGCTTCTGTACCTGCCTTTCTCTCTTTTTCTCTATTTTCTTGCATCAGGGGCTCCCCTGGCTTACACACATCCTCACACCCTCACCCTCACCGTCTAAGGTGGCACTCCCCTCACTCACTTTTCCCATGCTGGAAGAAATAGCATGCATATGGTGACTCTCAACCTATCCTTTTGCCTGGGAGCAACCCAGCCTCTCACTCAAAAGATCACTCCCTTTCCTCAATCCTAAAAGTGATTGTACAGTAGCCATGTCCTCTACAGTTGGGATTGTTTCTGTTATGTGTGTAGAGACCATCAACGGATAGGGAGTATCCGTTGAAGTGGAAACTGATGGTATCAACGGATAACTGCTGTTAAGCTTATCCGTTGAAGAATAACCAATTGTCAACGGATGAGAGATATCCGTTGAAGAAGGAAAAGATGTAGATATAGAAAGTGACATAATTGTTGAATCTGTGTGAATTGATTTTAAGTGAGGTAACACAGATTCTTCAACTACATCTGAAAGAAGTGGCTGATGATCCAACAAATCATCTAAAAGATGATGATCATCAGGTTTGGAGTGGGGCTCCTCCCTGAGTTGTAATGAGGGAGAATCAGGAATTGATGTGAATATCATATCCACATCCAGAGAGGGTGATGGAGAGTTTGATGATTGGTGTGTTTCTATTATGAGAGAATGGGGCTGTGACTCCACATTTGCTGGAATCACATCAAGCTGAATTTGTGAAGGCACAGATACAGGTGGATGTATCTATGCTGTGTGTGCCCCTTGTGTGGAAACTAGGATCTTGGCCTTCTTCTTCCTTGAAAAGGCTTTAATTGGTGAATATGTGGCTTCAGTGTCCCTCCCTCTTTTGTTCTGTGTCCCTGGTTGGGGACTATTTTCAATAGTTACATCCTTTTGGGAGGATACAACTAGGGATGTGTTAGACTCCTTTTGAACCACCACAGTCTTTTGAGAGACTGTGGCTTGGCTGGCTTGGGTACCACTCACCTCTCCCTCCTTATCCTGGGGGGTTTCTTGATGTTCACCCCTCCCCTCACCACTCACATCCTGTTCACTCCCTTCAGGGTTTATGGTAGTTGTTACAACTGTTGTCTTTTGAGAAACAACAGAGGTAGTTTTCTTTGACTTGAGTTTTGAAACTTTAGTTTTGGTGGCTTTGGTAGGAACCTGTTTGGGCAAAGACACAGATCCCATTGCCACACTGGAAGACAAAGAAATAATGGGGTTGGAGATAGTAGGAGTTATAGAAGTGTTTACCTCACTTACCTGTGGTGCATTCATGATTGGCAAATATACCAATGGCACCTGGCTGTTGAGGTTCATTCTCAAAAGGTCTGCAAGGACCCTTTTCTCTTATGCCCAACATTTGAGTTTATTATTCTCATTTGATATAACCAATCCTTCAGCAACATGGTTAGCCAATAACATAAAGAATCTAGCATAGTAGATGTTATGTGGTCTATTAGCTTTGTTACCTAATCTGGAACCTAATTCTAGCATGACACAGTTGCTAAAATTAAAGTACCTATCAGAAACTAGCATATAAAGCATATTAACAAGAGATGAAGTTATGGCATCAAAATTGTTAATCTTCCCAGAGAAAAGCTTAATAAAGGCATCTCCAAGAAAACTCCATTCTTTCATAAGGCCTTTCCTTCTAATGCTACCTAAACTAGCAGAATCAAAAGCATAGCCTATGGAATCTAACATAGCAGATACATCTTTATCAGTGTGTGGTGCTATGGCATTATTCTCAGGCAACTTAAAGCAAGACTGTATATCATCACAGTTAATGCAATAATCCTTACCTTTGAGAGAGAAGGCAATAGTCATATATGTGGAGTTGAACTCTGCAGTTGTCCAAATCTCCTCAATCACCTCACAGTAGATGGTTGGGGATTCCAGCATTGCATAACTTAATTTGCAGTTTTTGATGAAGTTCATCATCTTGTGATAATCAGAATGGGCTTCATTATTTTCAACCAAGGCTACGAAATTATTCTTTTCATAAATAAATCCTGTTTGAGACATAATTTTGACTACTGGTGCCATTGTTGTGAGTATAGGTTGCAGAGAAAAACTTGAGAATTTTGGGAGAGAAGGAGAATAAGAATTGCAAGAAAGCGTAAAGTGAAAATAAGAGTTCAATTGGGTTTTTATACTTTCTTGAATTAAAACGAAAATAAAATGATTAAATGATACTTTTAAATAAATTACAACCGTTTAAGAGGAAAGAAAACTGTAGAAATTCTGAAAACTGCCTTTAACACAAAATCATACAACAGTGTATATCTATATCAACGGTTGAGTAAAAGAATCAACGGCTGTGACTCACTTATAGTAACTGATGTGACACTTCAACGGATAAGGAAAATAGTTATCCGTTGATGATCAACACCATTTTATCCGTTGAAGGATAAAATTACCAGAAATGTATTTGTCTTTCAACGGATAATGAACATCCGTTGATAGAACAATTTTGGCTTTCAACGGATAGGGAATATCCGTTGATAGGACAAGTCTTACTTAAAGCCAACTTTGTTCTTGCAGTAAATTCATTTCAGGCTTCAAGGTAGATTACATAGATGACATAAATTATGAATAATTAAGCATACCTAGCTCACTTACTAATCTTGTGAATGTTGATTCATCAAGTGGCTTGGTAAATATGTCTGCAATCTGCTTTTCACTTGGAACAAAATGAAGTTCCACTGTACCTTTCATCACATGTTCCCTAATGAAATGATACTTGATATCAATGTGCTTGGTTCTTGAGTGTTGCACTGTATTTTCAGTAATGGCAATGGCACTTGTGTTGTCACAGAATATTGGAATTTTGTCAACAGTCAAACCATAGTCAAATAGTTGATTCCTCATCCATAGTATCTGTGCACAGCAACTACCAGCAGCAATATACTCAGCTTCAGCTGTTGATGTGGAAACAGAATTTTGCTTCTTGCTGAACCATGACACAAGCTTGTTTCCTAGAAATTGACAGGTGCCAGTTGTGCTTTTCCTGTCTATTTTGCAGCCTGCATAATCTGCATCTGAGTAACCAATTAGATCAAAACCAGACTCTCTAGGGTACCAAATTCCTAGATTTGGAGTCCCTTTGAGATATCTGAAGATTTTTTTAATAGCCACTAAGTGAGATTCTTTAGGATCAGCTTGAAATCTAGCACAGAGACATGTAGAAAACATTATATCAGGTCTACTAGCAGTTAAATATAAAAGTGAGCCAACCATGCCTCTATAACTTGAAATATCCACAGACTTTTCAGCCTTGTTTAATTCAAGCTTGGTGGCAATGGCCATGGGAGTTTTTGCAGATGAACAATCCATTAAGTCAAACTTCTTTAAAAGATCATAAATGTATTTAGTTTGACTAATGAAAATTCCATCACTAACTTGTTTAACTTGTAAACCAAGAAAATAAGTTAGCTCTCCCATCATGCTCATTTCATATTTATTTTGCATTAACTTAGCAAACTTTTTACAAAGCTTATCATCTGTAGATCCAAATATAATATCATCTACGTAAATTTGAACAAGAATTTTAGAGCCATTAACATTTCTAAAGAAGAGAGTTTTGTCAACAGTACCTCTTGTGAAGTGATTATCTAGAAGAAATTTTGACAAAGTCTCATACCAGGCTCTAGGTGCTTGCTTTAGTCCATAGAGTGCTTTCAACAGATAATACACATAGTCTGGAAAGTTTGGATCTTCAAATCCTGGAGGTTGGCTTACATAAACTTCTTCCTCCAATTCCCCATTTAGAAATGCACTCTTGACATCCATTTGATAGACTTTGAAATTGGCATGGGCTGCATAGGCTAGAAAGATTCTGATGGCCTCAAGTCTGGCAACTGGAGCAAATGTTTCATCAAAATCTATCCCTTCTTGTTGAGAATAGCCTTTAGCAACCAATCTGGCTTTATTCCTTATGACTATGCCATTTTCATCCATCTTGTTTCTGAATACCCATTTTGTGTGAATAGAACTCTTGTTCTTTGGCTTGGGTACCAGCTTCCATACTTTGTTCCTTTCAAATTGGTTTAGCTCCTCTTGTATTGCTAAAATCCAATCTGGATCCAATAGAGCTTCTTCCACTCTCTTAGGTTCCTCCTGTGATAGAAAGCTACTATACAGACATTCATCTTGAGTAGCCCTTCTAGTTTGCACTTTAGATGTAGCATCACCAATGATCAGTTCAAAAGGGTGATTCTTGGTCCATTTTCTTTGAGGTGGTAGATTTGCTCTAGATGAGGTTGCCTCAGTATTTTCATGATGTGAGATAGAATGTTGATTGGTTGAAACTCCCCCTGAGTTGCTGATCCTTTGAAAGGAATTGGGAGCTCTATCAACTGATGAAGTGAATTGATTATCCGTTGACAGACTGTGATCAACGGATGCTTCATTATGAACTTCAACGGATGATGCACTTTGTCTTTCAACGGATGCTGCATTGCTTCTTTCAACGGAAGCTGAATTATGACTTTCAACGGATGCAGCATTCTGTGCATTATACAAAGGCAGATTCTGAATTCTTCTTGAGATGCCTTCTTCATCATTCTCATCTACACTGTCATCACAATATATCTGAATGTTGTCAAATTTGAGTCCTTCATGATATCCCTCATCTGTTAGTCCATCAATCTTTTTATCATCAAACACAACATGCACAGATTCCATGACAATGTTGGTTCTTAGATTGTAGACCCTATAAGATTTTCCAGCAGAATAACCAACAAATATTCCTTCATCAGCCTTTGCATCAAACTTCCCTTTGTGATCAGATTGATTCCTTAAGATGTAACATTTGCAACCAAAGACATGCAGAAAGTTTAAAGTTGGTTTCCTTCTCTTGAATAGTTGATAGGGAGTCATGCCTTTTGCCTGATTGATTAGAGAAATATTCTGAGTGTAACATGTATAGTTAACAGCCTCAACCCGAAAGTAAGTTGGGAGTTTTGACTCTTCAAGCATATTCCTTGCAGCTTCAATTAGTGATCTATTCATCCTTTCAACCACACCATTTTGTTGTGGAGTTCTTGGAGCTGAGTACTCATGCATGATCCCATTTTCTTCACAGAACAACTTCATGGTTGAATTCTTGAACTCAGTTCCATTGTCACTCCTAATATTCCTTACTTTGAAATCAGGATGATTGTTGACTTGCTTGATATGATTGATAATGATTTCACTAGCTTCATCCTTTGATCCAAGAAAATAGACCCATGAAAACTTTGAGAAATCATCTACAATCACTAGGCAATATCTTTTCCTTGAAATTGACAATACATTGACTGGTCCAAAAAGAACTATGTGTAGCAGTTGTAATGGTTCATCAATTGCAGATTCAAGCTTCTTACTGAATGATACTTTCTTTTGCTTTCCTTTCTGACAAGCATCACACAACCCATCCCTTATGAATTCCACTAGAGGCATTCCTCTAACTAAGTCTGTAATAACCCCAATTTTTGGAAATTTTTGAAACCCTTATGAATAGTGATTTTGCAGATTATGCTGAATGAGAAAACTTTTCATGCCACACTATTTAGGGGTTCTGTTATTGATATCCTGAGATTTTATTAGTACTCTATATGGTATATAAGTGTATGTAAAGATCGTCAGAATCCAATTCCGAACACTTTGATTTTTCCCGAAAATCCACCAGATAGCGAAAAAATTGAGTATAAGGTAACATGATTAAAAGGATTTAAATTCAAGGATTATAAGAGAGGATCATAAAAGGAATATAATGTATTGAGAAAGGTTAAGGGAACCCAAGTAATAAGATCCCGGGTATGATCCCTCAAACGATAAACGAGAACGAAAGTTAAGCGAACCGTATAACAGATCAGTGGTCATTAGCCAAGTAATTAAGAGCTAATCAAAGAGGTTAGTGATGATGATGTCACCACACCAACAAGAAGATGACAAGTGTGGGAATATGACATAGGAGGATGACATAAGCATGACCAAAGGGAAGGTATTGTTGGTTGATTTCAAGCCACACAAATTTTACCATGGTTAAAAGGTAATTAACAAAACAAAAGGATATCAACCAAGCCTTTTATGCACAAAGATCAATAAAACAAAGCAAGCTTCTCCCCCCCCCTTTCATCTTCTTCATTTCGAATTTTTCACCAAAATGGTGAATTAGAAATTCAAAACACAAGCTATACTCCATGGAAAATTATAAGGTTTGTTTCTTTGGATCCTATATTTCATAACTAAGAAGAGCAAGTAGTTTGAGTGCTTGAATCAAAGGTTTTCTATCTCAAACAAATCATTTTAGTTTAGGGTGAATAGTAACTTTCAAGAATAAATTTTTGATTCTTGATTTTATTTGCAAGGTCAAGGTAGCTTAAGCATATATTAAGGCTTCCATGGACATTCCAAGGATCTTTCATTGATTAAAAGCTTCAAGGAAGGTATAACTCTTCATGATCTTAGTATTAAGATTGTTTTATATAAATGATTATGATTATGGAATGATAGATTAAGTATAGTAGTTGTTTTGTCATGTTGAGATCTTAGTGGTTAAGTGCTTTTGTTGATTTTGGAGTTAAAAAGTAGCACTAGTTGTTCTTGATGATTCATGGTGTGATTTGAGATTGATTTAAATGGTTTAAAGTGGTTGAGGAGTGATATGGTCATATGGTTGTATTGGGATTGATTGGTGATGGTTTGGTGTTGAATTGGAATGGTATAAAATTTGGGAAATCGCGTAAACATAGCCGTCGTAATGCCCGATTTACCGTAGACTGTTTTTGTTCTTAACATCAGAACCCTTTAATTCACTGTTAGGTTTTGACCATTGCCATGTTTAGATAGTTCATGTTACGAGCTTCGTTTTGATATGTAGTTCGTTTGATTCCGATGTACGGTTTAGGAGAAACGACTATTTTAAGTAACGGCGTTTCGCGACCGAACCATTACCCCTCGCCTTACTTTGAAACCTTGGTTAAGGACCTTAAATGACTAATTAAGGTAAGAAACAATTATGTAAAGTGGATTAGGCAGTTGGTAAGGTACTCGCGAAAGAATCGCCTTAAAACCCTTAATGGTTAATTTATTAAAAATGGTGGAGCCGAGGGTACTCGAGCGACTTAAGTAAATCATTAAGCGAGAAAGCGAACGTTAGGACTCTAAATGGTTAAAGTCTAGTTTCTTAAGCGACCGGGGTTTAATTCCGACTTATGTTGTTGTTCATAGGTTATCGGACCCACTCTAAGCTTAAGTCTATCCGGGAGCACTCAGGCAAGTTTTCTACCCGTATAACTGTTGTTGTGATGTATATGTGTATATGCATGATCTTGCGATAAATGCATATTTGTTATTAGCAAATTCTTGCGATATATTGGAGCATGCTGATATGGTATATATGCATGTCTGTTTCGTAATCTTGATATATATATCTGTTGATTCAATTGCTTATAAGTTGCATAATACCTATGCTAGAGATAAGAGGTATTTGCATATACCCTTAGTATATGGACCCAAAGGTGAAAATATTTTCTAAAACCGGGAGTCGAGGATCCCGAGTAGATTTTATATATATAAATATATATATATTTATATATATATATATATGGTTATAGTTTTCAAAACTATTAATCGAATAAGGTTTATTCGATAACCTTATTTTATTAATGAATATTATTTTGAATATTCATTCGAGGGCTTATGACCCCGTTTATTTTATTATTGAATATTATTTTGAATATTCATTCGAGGGCTTATGACCCCGTTTATTTTATTATTGAATATTATTTTGAATATTCATTCGAGGGCTTATGACCCCGTTTATTTTATTATTGAATATTATTTTGAATATTCATTCGAGGGCTTATGACCCCGTTTATTTTATTATTGAATATTATTTTGAAAATTCATTCGAGGGCTTATGACTCCGTTGATTTTATTAATGAATATTATTTTGAATATTCATTCGAGGGCTTATGACTCCGTTGATTTTATTATTGAATATTATTTTGAATATTCATTCGAGGGCTTATGACTCCGTTTATTTTATTAATGAATATTACTATTTGAATATTCATTCGAGGACTTATGACTCCGATTATTTACTAATTATTATTCTTAATCTTATTAAAGAATAATGTGTCGATAATCAAACTTACTTTTGATTATTCAAATAAAGATAGTACTTTCGTATAAGTATATCTTTGGTTATTTAATAATCATTGCAAGTATAAGTTTTACAACTTCTACTTCAATTATTTTTATAAAGATTATTCTTTATGGGAATATTATTTAAATAATAATATTCAGATATTTTCTAATATATTGGGACTGATTTATCTTATTAAATCAGCATCACTCCAAACATTCTTAAAAATGTTTTGCGAGTCTTCAAAATGATTTTAAAAGTTAGAGCGGATCCCAAAACTCATTTTTATATTTAAGATCTTCCTTTCAAAGGGGATTTAAATATTCGCTCAAAACCTGAGGGATCCGGCTCTGTGGTATGTTTTATATTCGCAACAAGGTTGCTATTTTGATAAAAGAGTTTTGATTACTTACCCAATACCCGGGAAGTAGAATTCTTGGAACAAGTTAATCCATTAACAGGCATCGCCTGGGAAATATCGGTGAGTTTTCTTTCCAACTAGATACGACTTCTTAGTGGAGCCGTATCAACAAGTTTCTACTTGGGGAAAGGGGGGACGGGCTTTACGTTTCAGAGTCATGGATTTCATCTGAACTAGGAGTGGCGTAAGTGGTCGAGTGGCGCCGGCCCAGCCTTATTATATTGGCCCAAATGGCCTGGAAGTTCCGCAAGACGGTACATTCCTTAGGAGTCCAGTGTTCGGTTGACAAGTAAATCCGACAGGTTCTCCTTTACATGTAGAAAATGGTGGGGTTGTACTACTACGACTGATCATCGTAAGTGGTCTTCCTGGCGCGGTAAACTCCCGTAATGAGTTCATCATCCAATTGGATATTTCTGCAATACTACCCAGAGCACTTCGATAGAAAGGCTACGGTTGGGCGATTGTTGAGTGTTGGCAGGGTCAAGTTTTCAAAATGATGTTTGCATCAAATGAAGTATCTCATAACTTCATTTTATTTTGATGATATTTTAAAGATTTAATCTATTCAAATCTTGTCTTGTAGTCTCATCTATGTGATGAACTGTTGAAAGTTCATTATAACTTGAACGGTGGTAGTTCAAGCAGTATTTGGAAAAGATATAAGTATATTGGAGTATCTTGTAACTTCATCTTTTAAACTTATATCTAGTAAATGATTATCTTGTGCATGTCAAAGATTTTCAGAAAAATGTTGAGACAAGGTTAGACATATGAGATCACCTTGCAACGATATTTTTATACAGTTATAAACTGGAACTCTGTGTATATTATGCATGAAAGAGGACTTCCAAGATTTTGAAAAGTATATATGTATATATACTGAATATTTTGCGACTTCATCACATTAAGATATCAAACTTGGTTCATTTCTTTTGACCAAGACTTTCATGAGTACTATGAGAAGGCTCATATATTGTTAATCATTATACATATTATTTTGGTGGGCTTACTGCTCACCCTTGCTTTCTTCTTTCATCACACAACAACAGATAGAAAAGATGAACAGGACCAAGCTCCCAATTCGCGAGCGGATAGGAAACGTTCCGCAGTTTCCTATAGGCATTGATGTCGCTGTAGCTGAGGTAGGAACTACCAATAGGCTAGGCTCCAACTTTTGATGTACCAGATTTATGTATATTTATGAATTGTAATAATGGCAAAGAAATGTAAATTTATTCAGAAACCCTTTCAAGGTGTATTGGCATATAATTGTGGAATAAAACGACTTGTGATTATTTTTGGATATTCATCTCTGAGACTATAACTTGTGGTGTGTGTGTTTATTGTGGGGTCGCAGTACAGAGTAATCGATTATTTATTAAGATTGGGTGTTATTAAGGGAAATGGAACTCGTGACAACCCGGATCCCCGACCCCGGATTTGGGGGTGTTACAGAAGTGGTATCAGAGCTAAGCGTTATAAACCTCAGAGATGATGTGACGTTAAGATAATAAGTTCACTAAGATAATAAGAACTCTTGCCAAGTTCATAGTCGGACTACCTAACGTAGTACTGACAGTTAAAACCCTTATGGGAACCCTTATAAATATCGTGATAGAAGCGTAGTTCGTTATCGTATATGGTAGCGGGACTCCGAACCCTGAGGTTGAGGAGCAACAACGCGATGATGTTTTATTACTTATTGGAGATCAGATTATGGATCCGATAGAGCGTCCTAACGCGGGACCGGATGATGTTCATATTGAGGATGTAGCGGTTGAGGATATTGTCCTACAAGGGATTGTTGCTGAGAAGAATCCCGTGGAGGATCCTGACAAGAATGAATAAAGGACCACTGATGATTTGATGACCATGGTTAGGTCGACTACCAGAGGTAGGATTGGTCGGTCACTACCGGAGGTTCATTCAAATTTGTAAAGATAGTAGCCCTTTAACGCGGCTTACTCGTAAGACTGAGAAGTTTGAATGGACAGAGAAATGCGAGAACAGCTTTCAAGAACTGAAGCAAAGGTTGGTGACGGCTCCCATGTTGGCGTTGCCGGATGAGAAAGGAGATTTTGTGATTTGTAGTGACGCTTCACATAAGGAATTAGGGTGCTTCTTATACAGCACAATAAGGTAATCGCGTACGCGTTAAGACAATTAAGGGAATATAAAATTCGATATCCCCACCCATGAGCTTGGGCTCGTGGCAATAGTTTTGCCCTAAATATTGGAGGCACTACTTGTATGGAGAGAAGTGCGAGATTTACCTAAGCCATAAGTACTCTAGTACATTTTCCCGTAGAAAGAGCTCAACATACGCCAGAGGAGGCGGTTAGAGCTAATCAAGAATTATGAGTGGGAGATTCTTTATCATTCGGGGAAAGCCAATGTGGTGGCTGATACCCTTAGTAAAAAGGAGAGACTCAAGATGATAATGTCTTTGGGAGAATTTATAAGAGATTTTGAAAAAAATGGAAATAGAAGTGAAGGTAACCGGAGCTGGTACCGAAAAGCTGTTTGAGATTGCAATACAGTCCGAATTATCGGAAAAAGAACATATTATGCCAGAAAAAGTGATGAATGAAGGCAGAGAGCCAACAATTAGATAAAAGATTAATATTGAGAAAAATGATAAGGGAATAATGAGGTATTCCTACAGAATTTGAGTTCCAAACGTTCAAGAGCTTAAAGATGAAATCTTAGATGAAAGCTAGTTTGAGGAATAAGATTTAGAGCAAGCCCTGAACGTGATAGTCAGGGAGGTCGCCATCAAGATAGAAGGAACCCATAACATAATGGAGTGGAAAATGAGGATTTAAAACATGAAGAATGACCCCGATTATGGGGAGGAGGGGACGTTTAGACTAAGAAAACAGAAGTCGAGCGAGATAAGGAGACCCGAGACGGTACTCCTATATGGAAATTCATGGACCTGTCTAAACAGAACTTATACTTTATTCCCAACCACCACCTTGAGTAAGCAATGTAGTGGGAAATTCTTTCAGGACCTTTAAGTCGCTAAGCTCTCAGAGTTCCAAGGAACAAGCTGAACCAGTCGAGGCAAAAGCCTGGCTAAAGGAAATAGAGGAATCAATTGAGATTCTAAATGATTGACGAATCATAAAAGACTGTTTCTGTCACTGACCCTCCTAAGAGAGAGACCACCTGCTGTGAAAGGCCAAGGAAGGCACGAAGCAAGAGATTATAATAAACTGATTTAAGTTCAGTCAATTGTTTTCAGGAAAGTACTTCCCAAGGTTATGGAGATAGTGTAAAAGCTTTAGAGCCAGAACAAAGGCAGACGAGTATGATGAATCATGAATCTAAGTTGTAAAAGTTGTCAAGATTCGTTCTGAGGACACGAATCCAGAATGACGGGATGTTTGAAATCAATGCTTATGTTGTGTTGGTTCATGAAATAATGATAAGAGAAAGGAAAATAAAAAGAAACTGAAGTGGAAAGGAATATAAAGGCAATAGAGTTTGAGGTATGATAAGGGAGTTGGGTATGCATTCGTCAGGATGAGGGTGATTCACCATGAGTTAAGATTGATGGTTGAAGGCATAAGAGATACATATATTTTATCCCCTGTAAGTTGGGAGGATTCGAGGAAACCTTGAGATAATTTGAAGGATAAATAATGAGACGCGGATAGACTGAGTAGACAAGGAAGTAAGAAATTAGGAAAATTGGATAAAGGAAGTGACCTTCAAGAATGTGAAGTGTAAGACCAGTGGCTCGATACCCAGAAAGGGAGACGCCAGGTATGAAAGATATCCCAACATTGAGGTGACTGTTGAGATAAACAACAAAAGTAAATAAGGAATTATTAAGAAGAAGTTCACGTTGAACACGACCAATATCTTCCAGAACATCCTTGTTATTGTTACCCAATCTAGGCAATAAAAGCGGATAACCGTTGTTATCTTTTGGAGGCCATATTGATTGACCTCATTTTGAATGCAGATGTTATTGTGAAATTCGGCATATACTATCGAGGTGGGAATGATTGAATAAGAGACCCTTATCAGGGATATATGACTTGATTTATCCATGGAAGGGTGCATGTACCTTTTTAAAGGTGGAATTAAGGATAGAACATCGGTAACTTAAAATGAATCCTAGGGGAATGCATAAAGGTTGGCATTTCACCCTTAATAGGGATAGTATGAGTTTTGACAGTATGAATTGGAAAGGATTAAGGTAACAACAACCTTTAAAGAATCAGTGGAGAAATTTTTTCAAAAGTATATAGACAATGATTCTAGTATTAGTATATGGTATTTTGATATGCCCTGTATCTAGGGAATACAGGAGGAACGATTCAAGAATAACCTTAGAGGTTTTACAAGGAGAAAGGTAATATTCAAAATTCTCAAGAATAGAAATGTTGATAAAGGAAATATGACGTAATTATAATGATGCCAAGTGGGGCACGTGTTTAACCACGAGAAAGTATGGATCGAACCAGTAAAGGTCAAAATTGTTCAGGGCAATTAGGGCCTAAGATAAAAGATGTTCTAAGTATGATTGAGAGTCAGTCGTGACAGTGATTAACCTCTAAAGACTGAGGCAATAACTTATGGAAAAATGGTGATATTTTTTTTTTACTCATCAGATTTTAAGGAAAACATCTTCACATAAGCTGTGATTGAAATGAGATAGAAAATTTATTTGGAGGTGGTTAAAATGACATTGACTGTAAGGAAATTTTACTATCAGGAAAGGCCAAAGAGGTGGCCGACACTTTAAAGGTAAGAGGATAATTATAGGCGCTTGTGCCAAAGGAATACAGTGATGATGGTTAAAGCTAAGAAGGTTGTATTATGGTTTGGAAGATTGACATTCCTTCTGATGACTGTGTAATACCCAACCGTAATAGTAGTTGGTAAAGGTTTAATTCGTGTAATCGCCATGAGCGGGCTATCTATCTCAGAAGATACTATCTTGAGATAAGCCAGGACCATGTTTCAAAAAGGAATAGACGAACCCTTGAGTTAAGTCTTCTATTTAAGGCATACGATTAAGAATGGTATTAACCTGCTATCGTTGCTTTGACTGAAACTCTTCTGCAATTTTATCTACTTCATGTCATGAAAGTACGTCAGAGTTTGGAGTGTTCTTCATGAATTATGATTGGTGATTATGTTAACTCCTTAGAAGTATTCTATACGACATGTATGGACTCCGTATGGTTAGATATTAAGATTTCATGGAAAGTGAATGACGACAGTAGGTCAGTGGTGGACCATAGTAATGCAGCAATGATTCTGCGAGTAATGAGCTGATTACAACCGTGAGAGTTGTATTGGAATGGATGTTGAGATTGAGTACCACTAATCGGGTCGTGGTAGTGTATAAGTTATCATTGATAGACTAATTAAGTAGAGTATCTACCTATTGAATATTTATTCCCTCTTATGAAAAGAGAGTCGTATTACTATATGAGGAAGGTTGCGGTGCAAGCATAGAATTCTAGTAACGATGATGTCTAGAATGAGATCCCAGATTCGATTTTTGATATCGAGGGAGTTTCAAAGGTGATTGTGTATAAGCTCGAGGAAGAGCATGGGTCCATAGAACGATGGATGGAATAGCAAAATATTTAAGCATGTGAAGTACGATGCGATAATACTTGATATATATACACATATGTTTTGTTCTCCTATGACAAACCTCTATAGTTCAGAGGTAGGTTCCAAGCCAGATATTTTGTGGCAGTATATATTTTTTTATATATACAATTCTCTTCAATTCGTTCCTTTCTCTCATTTTCATTTCATGTAAGTTGAGAAGAACAACCCTTCCAGAAGGGGAGGTATTGCCGAATGACTATCTATCTGTGTGATAGAAGCCTAGTAGGATACCACATGTTGTTTAATTGCTTGTCAAGTACTAAAGTCTGGCCACCTTCTGTACTAACTATGCGATATAACAAATGTTCATGATCATATTGATCTCTCAGCAAATTCCTTTACTTCTATATGATTGATCAAGCTTCCAAAGATAGAAGCAGCTGAAAAAGGAGTAGTAAAGTTATGGTGGTATTCGGAATGGAAACACGTTCGTGATACTAAGGTTGACGCATTTATTAAAAGGTTATAGAACGCTAATGAGCAAAAGTATAACCAGTATAATATTAGGAACGAAAGGTAGTAGAGATTACGAACTGGAAAAGAATAGGTATTTAGAAGCAAAAGCTCTAATGCTAAAAGCTATAATGAGAGTCTGTGCAATAGACTTGAAAGAAATTGGAATGATCACTTAACACGGATTGAGTTTTCTTACGACAATAGATCATATGTCAGTATTGAGGTATCGCCTTATGAGATCCTTGAGGGAAGACAATGTCGATCTCCCTTATGTTAGGATGAAGTCATAGAGCGCAAGATGCTCGGACCCGCAGTAGTCCTAAGGACCAGGGATATAATAGATCTAATCAGAGGACGGCTGGTAGCAGCCCAAGATGGACATAAGAAGTATGTTGATTTGACACGAAAGGACAAAGAATAGGAAGTAGGGGACCTAGTGTTTTTAAAGGTATCCCCTTGGAAACCCTTGGAAAGGATTGATGAGATTCGGAAAGAAAGAAAAGCTAAGTCTACAATTTGTTGGACCCTTGGATATATTAAGACGTATTGGGAAGCTAGCATATGAGCTAGCCCTACCCCCGAACATGTGGCAAGTTCTTAACGTGTTCCACGTACCAATGTTAAGGAAGTGTAATTCGGATGCCAGATAAATAGGGGCATATGAGCGCATAGACGTGCAACCCGACATAACCTATATGGAGCAACCCGGAAGGGTTATAGAGTAAAAAGGAACAAGTGCTTAGGAGAAGGGTTGTCAAACTATTCAGAGTTTGATGGAAGAACCACAATATGGGAAAATTTACTCGAGAGTTAGAAAGTGCAATGTTAAGAAAGTATCCCTATTCATTTTCTATCTGATTCCGGGACGGAATCCTTTTAAAGAGGGGAGACTGTAATAACCCCAATTTTTGGAAATTTTTGAAACCCTTATGAATAGTGATTTTGCAGATTATGCTGAATGAGAAAACTTTTCATGCCACACTATGTAGGGGTTCTGTTATTGATATCCTGAGATTTTATTAGTACTCTATATGGTATATAATTGTATGTAAAGATCGTCAGAATCCAATTCCGAACACTTTGATTTTTCCCGAAAATCCACCAGATAGCGAAAGAATTGAGTATAAGGTAACATGATTAAAAGAATTTAAATTCAAGGATTATAAGAGAGAATCATAAAAGGAATATAATGTATTGAGAAAGGTTAAGGGAACCCAAGTAATAAGATCCCGGGTATGATCCCTCAAACGATAAACGAGAACAAAAGTTAAGCGAACCGTATAACAGATCAGCGGTCATTAGCCAAATACCTCCCCTTCTGGAAGGGTTGTTCTTCTCAACTTACATGAAATGAAAATGAGAGAAAGGAACGAATTGAAGAGAATTGTATATATAAAAAAATATATACTGCCACAAAATATCTGGCTTGGAACCTACCTCTGAACTATAGAGGAAGCCACACAAATTTTACCATGGTTAAAAGTTAATTAACAAAACAAAAGGATATCAACCAAGCCTTTTATGCACAAAGATCAATAAAACAAAGCAAGCTTCTCTCCCCCCCCCCTTTTCATCTTCTTCATTTCGAATTTTTCACCAAAATGGTGAATTAGAAATTCAAAACACAAGCTATACTCCATGGAAAATTATAAGGTTTGTTTCTTTGGATCCTATATTTCATAACTAAGAAGAGCAAGTAGTTTGAGTGCTTGAATCAAAGGTTTTCTATCTCAAACAAATCATTTTAGTTTAGGGTGAATAGTAACTTTCAAGAACAAATTTTTGATTCTTGATTTTATTTGCAAGGTCAAGGTAGCTTAAGCATATATTAAGGCTTCCATGGACATTCCAAGGATCTTTCATTGATTAAAAGCTTCAAAGAAGGTATAACTCTTCATGATCTTAGTATTAAGATTGTTTGATATAAATGATTATGATGATGGAATGATAGATTAAGTATAGTAGTTGTTTTTTCATGTTGAGATCTTAGTGGTTAAGTGCTTTTGTTGATTTTGGAGTTAAAAAGTAGCACTAGTTGTTCTTGATGATTCATGGTGTGATTTGAGATTGGTTTAAATGGTTTAAAGTGGTTGAGGAGTGATATGGTCATATGGTTGTATTGGGATTGATTGGTGATGGTTTGGTGTTGAATTGGAATGGTATAAAATTTGGGAAATCGCGTAAACATAGCCGTCGTAATGCCCGATTTACCGTAGACTGTTTTTGTTCTTAACATCAGAACCCTTGAACTCACTGTTAGGTTTTGACCATTGCCATGTTTAGATATTTCATGTTACGAGCTTCGTTTTGATATGTAGTTCGTTTGATTCCGATGTACGGTTTAGGAGAAACGACTGTTTTAAGTAACGGCATTTCACGACCGAACCATTACCCCTCGCCTTACTTTGAAACCTTGGTTAAGGACCTTAAATGACTAATTGAGGTAAGAAACAATTATGTAAAGTGGATTAGGCAGTTGGTAAGGTACTCGCGAAAGAATCGCCTTAAAACCCTTAATGGTTAATTTATTAAAAATGGTGGAGCCGAGGGTACTCGAGCGACTAAAGTAAATCGTTAAGCGCGAAAGCGAACGTTAGGACTCTAAATGGTTAAAGTCTAGTTTCTTAAGCGACCGGGGTTTAATTCTGACTTATGTTGTTGTTCATAGGTTATCGGACCCACTCTAAGCTTAAGTCTATCCGGGAGCACTCAGGCAAGTTTTCTACCCGTATAATTGTTGTTGTGATGTATATGTGTATATGCATGATCTTGCGATAAATGCATATTTGTTATTTGCAAATTCTTGCGATATATTGGAGCATGCTGATATGGTATATATGCATGTCTGTTTCGTAATCTTGATATATATCTGTTGATTCAATTGCTTATAAGTTACATAATACCTATGCTAGAGATAAGAGGTATTTGCATATACCCTTAGTATAGGGACCCAAAGGTGAAAACATTTTCTAAAACCGGGAGTCGAGGATCCCGAGTAGATTTTATATATATATATATTTATATATATATGGTTATAGTTTTCAAAACTATTAATCGAATAAGATTTATTCGATAACCTTATTTTATTAATGAATACTATTTTGAATATTCATTCGAGGGCTTATGACCCCGTTTATTTTATTATTGAATATTATTTTGAATATTCATTCGAGGGCTTATGACCCCGTTTATTTTATTATTGAATATTATTTTGAATATTCATCGAGGGCTTATGACCCCGTTTATTTTATTATTGAATATTATTTTGAATATTCATTCGAGGGCTTATGACCCCGTTTATTTTATTATTGAATATTATTTTGAATATTCATTCGAGGGCTTATGACCCCGTTTATTTTATTATTGAATATTATTTTGAATATTCATTCGAGGGCTTATGACTCCGTTGATTTTATTATTGAATATTATTTTGAATATTCATTCGAGGGCTTATGACTCCGTTGATTTTATTATTGAATATTATTTTGAATATTCATTCGAGGGCTTATGACTCCGTTTATTTTATTAATGAATATTACTATTTGAATATTCATTCGAGGACTTATGACTCCGATTATTTACTAATTATTATTCTTAATTTTATTAAAGAATAATGTGTCGATAATCAAACTTACTTTTGATTATTCAAATAAAGATATTACTTTCGTATAAGTATATCTTTGGTTATTTAATAATCATTGCAAGTATAAGTTTTACAACTTCTACTTCAATTATTTTTATAAAGATTATTCTTTATGGGAATTTTATTTAAATAATAATATTCAGATATTTTCTAATATATTGGGACTGATTTATCTTATTAAATCAGCATCACTCCAAACATTCTTAAAAATGTTTTGCGAGTCTTCAAAATGATTTTAAAAGTTAGAGCGGATCCCAAAACTCATTTTTATATTTAAGATCTTCCTTTCAAAGGGGATTTAAATATTCGCTCAAAACCTGAGGGATCCGGCTCTGTGGTATGTTTTATATTCGCAACAAGGTTGCTATTTTGATAAAAGAGTTTTGATTACTTACCCAATACTCGGGAAGTAGAATTCTTGGAACAAGTTAATCCATTAACAGGCATCGCCTGGGAAATATCGGTGAGTTTTCCTTTCCAACTAGATACGACTTCTTGGTGGAGCCGTATCAACAAGTTTCTACTTGGGGAAAGGGGGGACGGGCTTTACGTTTCAGAGTCATGAATTTCATCTGAACTAGGAGTGGCGTAAGTGGTCGAGTGGCGCCGGCCCAGCCTTATTATATTGGCCCAAATGGCCTGGAAGTTCCGCAAGACGGTACATTCCTTAGGAGTCCAGTGTTCGGTTGACAAGTAAATCCGACAGGTTCTCCTCTACATGTAGAAAATGGTGGCGCGACAAACTCCCGTAATGAGTTCATCATCCAATTGGATATTTCTGCAACACTACCCAGAGCACTTCGATAGAAAGGCTACGGTTGGGCGATTGTTGAGTGTTGGCAGGGTCAAGTTTTCAAAATGATGTTTGCATCAAATGAAGTATCTCATAACTTCATTTTATTTTGATGATATTTTAAAGATTTAATCTATCAAATCTTGTCTTGTAGTCTCATCTATGTGATGAACTGTTGAAAGCTCATTATAACTTGAACGGTGGTAGTTCAAGCAGTATTTGGAAAAGATATAAGTATATTGGAGTATCTTGTAACTTCATCTTTTAAACTTATATCTAGTAAATGATTATCTTGTGCATGTCAAAGATATTCAGAAAAACGTTGAGGCAAGGTTAGACATATGAGATCACCTTGCAACGATATTTTTATACAGTTATAAACTGGAACTCTGTATATATTATGCATGGAAGAGGACTTCCAAGATTTTGAAAAGTATATATGTATATATACTGAATATTTTGCGACTTCATCGCATTAAGATATCAAACTTGGTTCATTTCTTTTGACCAAGACTTTCATGAGTACTATGAGAAGGCTCATATATTGTTAATCATTATACATATTATTTTGGTGGGCTTGCTGCTCACCCTTGCTTTCTTCTTTCATCACACAACAACAGATAGAAAAGATGAACAGGACCAAGCTCCCAATTCGCGAGCGGATAGAAAACGTTCCGCAGTTTCCTATAGGCATTGATGTCGCTGTAGCTGAGGTAGGAACTACCAATAGGCTAGGCTCCAACTTTTGATGTACCAGATTTATGTATTTTTATGAATTTTAATAATGGCAAAGAAATGTAAATTTATTCAGGAACCCTTTTAAGGTGTATTGGCATATAATTGTGGAATAAAACGACTTGTGATTATTTTTGGATATTCATCTCTGAGACTATAACTTGTGGTGTGTGTGTTTATTGTGGGGTCGCAGTACAGAGTAATCGATTATTTATTAAGATTGGGTGTTATTAAGGGAAATGAAACTCGTGACAACCCAGATCCCCGACCCCGGATTTGGGGGTGTTACAAAGTCCTTTTTGACTAGATCATTCATTGTCTTGAAATTCAAATGGGATAGCTTCTTGTGCCATAGCCAACTTTCAACTGCACTTGCTTTGCTGAAAAGACAAGTATTAGATTTTGCATCTGTAGAGTTGAAGTCAGCTCGGTACACATTTTCTTTTCTAAGTCCAGTTAGAACCACTTTATTGTCCTTCTTACTTGTGACAATACAGGCTTCAGAATTGAAGGAAACAGTATTCCCTCTGTCACATAGTTGACTGATGCTCAATAAGTTGTGTTTGAGACTATCAACCAATGCAACTTCATCAATGATGACATTTTCTTTTGAAATCAAGCCATATCCCATAGTGAATCCTTTGCTGTCATCTCCAAAGGTTATGCTAGGGCCAGCTCTCTCCTTAAACTCTGTGAGCAGGGTGAAATCTCCTGTCATGTGTCTTGAACAGCCACTGTCCAAGTACCATAGATTCCTTCTTTTTCCCTGCACACAACAAAATCAATCAAGTTGATTTTGGTACCCAAGTTTCCTTGGGTCCAGCCTTGTTAGTCTTTTTTCTAGACTTCATTCCTCCTACATCTTTTGACTTAGGTAACTTTGGGTCTACCTTGATCTCAGATGTGGTTGGTTGAAGTGTAGGGTTAGTCACAGAATCATTTAGCACATTTGATTGAATTTGATAAGGCATAGATTGTGCAAATATGTTATTCCACATAGGCATATTGTATGGCATTTGAGGCATACTAAATGCAGTAAAATAAGGATTATTAGTATATGGCATGTTTGCAAAATGTGCATGGGGATTCTGATGAGACATAACAGGCATGGTATGCAGAGGTGACATAGACATGTTAGGCATGGAGGGATTTGAAGGCATGGGAGTATTTTTAACAGATTTGCAATTATCAGATAGGTGATTAACACTTTTACAATTCACACAGCTTTTTCTAGGAGCATACCTATCAAGTATGTAATTGTTATGTTTATTAATCCCTACCTTCCCATTTCTTTTAGAGTTTCTTTTAGTTTCCTTCTTATCCTCAACCAACTTAAGCCTATTTCTCAGCTGATCTAAAGTCATGTGTCTTATATTCACCTTACTGGCATCTTTGGATGTGCTAGCTCCTTCTTTGACAAAGTTCTTGAGAGTTGAATCATTCTTCTTATTGAGATTTTTATTTTGAAAATTACTTGTCTGTTTTAATTGATGAGCCTTCAACGGATGCTCCTTTTCTTCCTTCAACGGATAACTTTCATCATCCGTTGATTCCACATCCGTTGACAATCCATCAATTAATTCTAACTCCTTTTTGTTTTTCTTTCAGGCATCCTCATAGAATGATTCAATTCCCTGAACCTTGGCAATCTGAACACTAACATCCCTAGATGTTTTCCAGGCCTTGATTACCTCTTGCTCACTTTCTAACTGTTTAGAAAGAATTTCTACCTTCTTAACAGCTTCTTCTAGTTCACTCTCAACAGTCAAGCATTTAAGTTTAATCTTTTCAAGTTCAATTACCTGATTCTCTAACATAACATTCCTATCACTTAAAAACACATTATTCTCTTTGATCCTAGTATTTTCTTTAGCTAGTGATTTAAGGGAAACACGCAAATGATATAATTCATTGGACATATCATTTATGGCTTCATTGCATTCATGTTTAGAAAGCTGAGAGAGATCAGTAGTAATTACCTGGTTGCTTGATGAACTAGTTTCATTTTCATCAGAATTAGCCATTAGGGCTAGGTTGACATATTCCATATCATCATCTTCATTGACCCCTTTTGCTGCCCAATCATCTTGAGTGAGAAAAGCTCTTTCCTTCTGTTTGAGCAAATCAAAATACTTTTTTTTGTAATCAACTTGCTAAAATTTCTTTTTATCAGAGGTTGGCTTCCTGCACTCACTTGCAAAGTGTCCACTCATGCCACAGTTATAACATTTGAACTTGGATTTGTCCACCATGTTTTTGTTTGGCTTAGTGAATTTTGTATTTTTCCTGAACTTCATCTTTGTAAACCTCCTGGACAGAAAAGCCAGATGTTCATCAATATCATCAGAGTCATCCTGACTGGAATTGTCTTCATCCTCAGCTACTTGCTCTTTATCCTTACTTGATTCTGATTTTCTTGTGCCAATTTTGAAACTTGGCATTGTCTTTTCCTCATTCCTGGCTTCAACCTTCTCACTATCAGCTACAAGTGCAACTGATCCTCCTTTTCTCTTTCCCTTTTCCGACATCTCATCTTGCTCCATCTCAAGTTCATATGTCTTCAAAATTCCATATAATCTTTCAAGTGTGAAGTCCTTATAATCTTGAGAATTTCTTAGAGAAACAGTCATAGGCTTCCATTCCTTTGGTAGAGACCTTAGAAATTTTAAATTGGAGTCCTTGACTTGGTACACTCTCCCATACAGCTTTAATCCATTCAATAGTTTCTGAAATCTGTTGAAGGTATCATTCAATGATTCTCCTTCTTCAAAGTGAAAATATTCATACTGTTGAATGAGAAGCTGCATTTTGTTTTACCTAACTTGCTCAGTGCCTTCACAGATAAGCTGCACAGTATCCCAAATTTCCTTAGCAGTTTGGCTGTTGATGACATTGTCAAACATATCTTGATCCAGGCCATTAAACAGAATGTTCATGGCTTTCTTGTCCTTGTGGAACTCTTCAATATCTTCAACAGTCCATTCTGCCTTTGGCTTGGGAATAGACTGTCCAACAGCAACTGTAGCAGTAGCAGCTGTGGCCACCTTGTGTGGGATGTGAGGACCATTTTCAATGCAGTTGATGTAGCTTTCATCTTGAGAGAGAAGATGTAAATGCATCTTCACTTTCCAGTGATGATAGTTATCTCTTTCCAGGATTGGAATCTTTACACCAATATCCTTCTTACTCATGATGTTAGCAGAATAGATCTTTAAACTCTTTGAATGTTAAGAGCTTGCTCTGATACCAATTGTTATTCCCAGTGGACTAACAATAAGATTTACAAAAGGGGGGTTGAATGTAAATCTCAAAACTTTTTCAAGTTTTGAGCAGTTTCTAAGGCTAAGTGTTTTTGAGAACAAGTATGTGAATTGCTTGAAGCTAATACAGACAGATATATATTCAAACACAAATGTAAAGAACACAAAGAACTTAAAAATTTTTCTGGTGGATTTGTTGTTCCACCAGAGATGTGTTATTTCAGAAAATCTGTGATTCAAAGAATTAAATCACAGCTGCTTCCTAGTACAAACTAGATGATTTTCTCTCTGGATATTTCTAAACAGCTCAGAAAAAATTCATGTCTAATTACTAGCTGCTACTTGGTTTATATATCACCAAGTTTACAAGTGAAGACAAAACTGTAAAATACAATTAAAAAGATTCTTCACATGTTTCTTCTTCATTTCTCTATCCAATGCAATCTAGGATAATCTGTGAATCTTTGAATACTTCCTTGTTTGCATCAGAATGGAAATACTGCATTTTCTTGATTCCTCCTAGAGGCTTCCACATTCCAGTTTGTCTTTGTCAACCCATGTGCCTCTATCAGCTTGTGAATTGTCACTATCAACTGCTAATGAACTAAGCATCCGTTGAAGCTTTCATCCGTTGATGCCTTATCCGTTGAGGCTTTATCCGTTGAAGCTTTATCCGTTGATGCATTATCAGTTGAAGTCTTTATCCATTGAAGCACTTATCCGTTGATGGATATTATCCGTTGAAGCATTAGAGACATCCGTTGAAGCTTTGTTTCTTATCCGTTGAAGGTCTTCAATATCCGTTGATACTTCTTCACTTATACAAAATTACAAGGCATGAAATATTTACAATTAGCCCTCCTATTTGCATATCCATTGGTAGTCAACATGACTGATAATTTCCTACAACATCTAAGAATTACAACTTGAATCCAGAGAATGAAATGTGCTACAATACTAAACTTATTGCTAAGTAAAGCTACTCCTTCAACGGATAGCCAAGATGGTCTTATCCGTTGAGGCTACAAACACTAGATTTCTACTTAAGTGTTTTGTTTAACTTATCATCAAACTAATACATATATTCCTAACAAATCTCCCCCAACTTGTAAATTAGCATAATATACAAGTTAAACAAATATTTGATGATGTCAAAAACATTAAGTATAAATGCATGAGAATTTGACTAGATAACTACAACTTACAGTCCTTAAAGTTTTACCAACTTTAACTTCTGATAACAACTTCAGTCTGTATACATATCAGAATTTGAGCAGTTGTAGATCTTGACTTGGCTTCACTTTCTGATCTCTCTGATGTCAGGAGTTGTTCTGAGATAGTTCTTTAACAAACATCTCTCAGCATATCTGAGTTCATCAATCATCCTCCTTTTAGCATCTTTAAGCTCTACAGAATCTTCACCAGTTGGAAGATAGCAGCCCTGAGATCATTAATTCTTTCCTTATATCCTGATCCAGTCTGATCAAATATGCTTTGTCAGACTCAAGATTGAATTCTACAGCCTTGTAACCCAGAAAGGTAGTTATAATCTTAGCAGAGTTAGACTTCATCTCAACAATATCACCCTTGTGATCTCTGTACTTTGGAAGATATGTACTGTCAGATTTTCAGAATAAAGCCTTTTCTGTCTCTGAATTTGATTCTTCAAATACTTTGCAGCACTTTCTGTTATTCTGTCATTCACTTGAAGTAAAAATAAAACATGTTCCAGTTCTTCAAAATACTTCAGTGGAATAGCATTTTCCCTTATGTGGTAAACCCTACCATCTGTCATAAAATATAACAAGATGTGTTCTTTTAAGTAGGTATGGTAAACCATCTGTACAGATTTTAGTTGATTCAATCTTTCAGGAGTTGCTCTAACACCTGGTTCACTTAAGCAAGTTGGATCATTGGTTGTGTTCTGTACTCTTCTTTCATCAGCACTACCCAATCCAGATTTATCTCTTGCTTCCTTTCCAGTAACCACTCTCGCTTCAAAACCACTTGCGGCATTCTTCAAAGGTTGAGTCTGTTTGGCTTTGGTGAAACCTGGTAGGAGTAACTTTGAAGGTTTAACATAAGCAATGTCAGAGGTTTCCTTTGATTTATCTTCTGATATCAAGTCAACTTGAGCTATGTCAGAGGTTACTTGCTTCTTTGTAATATCAGAACTAACTATATCTTGACTCTGAACAACTTGAGCCATGTCAGAGGTTGTCTTAGAAATCTTTCTTGAAGTCAGAGTAAGATCAGTATCTTGAACAGTAATTTCTTCATCCACAGGAGGCACATAAACCTTTATAGGTTCACCAACTTTTTTTTGCCCTTAGACCTTGGATCTATTTGCAATTGTGATTTGGCCTTAGTTGCCTCAATATTTGTCCTTTCTTTTATCACAATGCCTTTGGCCTTTGGAAGTTTCTTTTTACCAACAGAAGCTTCAGATTTAGAGTTAACTTTTTCTGACTTAAGTCTAGCTTCTTCTTCCAATAAAATCTCAAAGTCCATTCCTGGATTTTCCTTCAGAAATAACTGTCTTGAAATTTCTTCATCAAGATCCAAAAGTTCATCAGAACTTATCCTTTTACTAGTATCAGAAGTAATTCTCCAGTATCAGAACTTGTTCTATGACTTGTAGCTTCAGCTCTTCTTGATGAAAGACCTCTACCTTGACTATGACCTCTACCCATTCCAGAGTTTCCCTGGTCATCTTTTTCATCATCCTTCCCCTTCAGTGTCTTAACAGTTTTGCATTTGGACTTAATTACCTTCTCCCCCTTTTTGGCATCAGCAGGTAAAAGAAGAGAGACAAGCAATTCCACTGAGGATTGGATCTCATCGAGTTGAGATTGCTGAGAAGCTTGATTTTTCAAAATTTCATCAATCTGAGACTGTTGCTTCTCTTGGGTCTTCTCAATGTAAGAAACTCTGTCAAAGGTAGGTTGGAAGAAAGTTTTCTTGTCAATTTTCTTAGTCATTTCTTGCTTGAGCAATTCTTCCTGAATTTTGTGTACCTCTGCATGAGTTGTTGAATGTAGACCTTGCAGATGTCTAGTACTCAATGCAGTGACTCGAAGCTGTGTCTTGAAATCATCATTAATTAGCATCTCATCAGCTTTTGCCAAGTGCTCAGCAAAAATTGTTTCAGATGGAACAAAGGTAACTGTGTTCCAGTCTTTAGTCCACTCCTATCCTCTAAGAGTTTCACTCCAAGGTACTGGTGCTTCCCTTATAACAAACTTCTTGACTATCTCACTTTTTTGAACAGTTTGTTGAGGTGCATGTCCTGATGGACCAGCTGCAGTAGCATCTTCATTTATAGCAGCATCACCAGTAGTATCAGCATTTGCAGCATCAGACCTTACATAATCAGTATCTTCTGATAAAAGAACAGTATGAGAAGCTATTGAGGCTTCAACATCATCCTCTAAGTGCTGATCTGCTTCCAAGTTCTGATCAACATTCTGATGCTCACCTATAGTCTGATCTTCAATGTCTAGATGCAGAGAAGGTGTTGTAGACAATTCTGGAGTTTCATTAGCATTAGTAATTGGTGTTGTTAATGGATTAATTGGAGCTGTTGGAGCTTCTTAGTAGAGAACCTCAGGCACAACTAGGTTGTGAATATCAGTTTCAGCACTTGTGCCTGGGTCTGCAGTAGATACTGGTTCATGTACAGGAGACACAGGTGGTGTAGTTGCTTTATCTGTAGCAGCTTCAACAAATTTTGGCTCTTGTGAGATCAGAGATTCCTGATCTCCTTCCTTATCTGCTGCTTCCTCATCATCTGAAACTGGCATGTGAGCTCTCTGTTTCTTGTATCTCTTTGAAGAAGAAGACTCCTTGGGAGTTTCAGCATAAGACATTCTTCTAAGCCTTTTGAGAAGCTTAGATCCCCCAATTCCAGTATCCTTCTGAGAAGGGACCTTCTCAGCTTCTTTAACAACAGGTTCTGATGCAGAAACCTGTTCCTCACTATCTGACTCATCTCTCAGAATAATCATCCTTCTCTTCGGTGATGTCTGAGGGACAGTCTTTGTCCTCTTAGGCTTGGAAGATGAAGGCTTCACAGTATGTGCTGATGATGAAGGTTGAGCTATCTGTGAAGGTTTGAGATATGTTCTGATAGAGGGTTGAGTAGGTTGTGGTGTATGTGTGGTATGTTCTGAAGGTTGTTGTGGTGTTTGGAATGTGGTGGTAGGTTGAACATCGGGACAAACAGATTTGTAGGTTAGTGGATCAGCATTTACCAAGATCTATTTTACAGACTGAGGTATCTATAAGGATCTAACCACCTTTTTCTTAAGGTCAGCATTTACGAAGTCATTAAAAGCCCGTTTTGCAAGTTTAAAGGGTGGAAATAAAGAACTGGCTAGTTGAGGTTCATCAGCACAGCAAAAAGTATATATAAGCTGACATAATCTAGCAAAGTATATGACATTCCTATCCTCTGTCATCCTATCCCCTATAAAGCCTAGCACAGCACTTGCAAAATCAAAATGAGTTTGGTGAATAATAGCATACCCGATGTGCTGACTCATGATTGGAATGGCATCAAAGTTGGAACACTTGTTGCCGAATGCTTTAGTGATACAGTCGAAGAAAAAGCTCCATTCCTTTCTGATATGTGCTCGTTTCAACTGTCCAAGCTTGGCCAAACTCTTCTCATACCCCAAATTGGCCATGAGCTGCTTTAGAACTGGTTCCTCCGCTGTTGAGAAAATGCAGCCTTCTGGTAAATGTAGAGCTTTACGAACTGCTCCACGAGTTACCACATGCTCAACATCATTTACTTCGAAAATAATGCTTGGAGTACCAGTAGCACCACCATTATCAAAATGCCCAGTCCGCCAAAACGTCAGAACTTGTTGGCTGGAAATGAGTTGAGGCTGGGTTAATGCATACCCAATCTCACTGTGTGCTAGAAGATCTTGCACAAAGTTCAAATCAGATGGAGCTTCATCATGGTTTAAGATTGCAGCATAGTTGTTGGGTACAAACTTGGCTCCATCTATAATTAAGTCCTAGGTGCCATGAGAAAAATTGAGAAATAAGTTTTCCTGTAAGGTGTTTGACAAAATGTCTGTATGAAAAGAAACGTCAGTAGATGAGATAGAATAGAAGTAAAGAAAAGAGAGATAAAGTGTGAAAGTAAATAAAAGATTTTACAATCTTCTCTCTCTTTTACTTATACACGGTATAAAAAGTAACCGTTGGACACCTGTCAGACATGCAGCAGTAAAGAATAATTAATGGGCACGGGAAAAAAGTAATCATTACTTATCACATGCAGTTTTTCAAGGAAAAACCGTTCCACTTGCCAAGTAATCCCATTAATTAAGATAGTTCAGTTTTAATTTAAAATTTAAACTATTCCCACTTAAAAAAAATTATTTTTACTGCGAGACCAATATTTTGTATAAATACACTAAGTGAGAGAATGACCAAATAAAGTAAATCAAGTAAACAGGTGCTGCCACGTCAGAATCGGAACTTGATTTGTATCAGAAATAAAATGGTCATCAGAATATGGATAAATCAGGATTTAAAAATAAATCACAATTTCAAACATCTTAGAGACCAAATCTTGCAAAAATAGAAAATTTCATTAATATATTGAGAAAATACATTCATGAAATTTAAATTACAGCACAACATTACAAGATTGTCCTAAGCTATAAATCTTATTTCTTCTTCCTACTTTCAACAAAAAGAACAGCGAGACGAATGATTCGTTCTTGCTGTCGAAAAGCTTCCAACCATTCTTCTTCCAGTCGCTCAACATGGCGATGGAAATCCATATAGAAGAACAAGAGGTCTATCAGAACCTCTTGGGGAACAGAGTCCCAAACCTCATCAGGAATGGCAGTAACATGCCATTCCTGCTGCCATTCTGGACAGCTCATGGTGAGAGAGAAAGTATCATAGTTCAGGGCTAAGTTGTAATTAACCATGATTGTGATGAGTGAAGAAGAAATGAGTTTGAGAGTTTGAGTGTTAATAAGAGATATACTGGTTGGAATGAAGTGTTGGTTTATATAGGCAATGGAATGTCAGGAGACGCAAAGGAAATTTAATGCTGACAGGTAGAAATAATTCTACCTCGTCTTCCTAGACTGAGGAGAATAAAAACAGCCATTGGAAGTGTAAAACAGGGTTTAATGCGCACAAGAAACAAGTAAACATTACTTGGCATGGACGTGTACCACTAACCCTAATTGTAGTGACTGTAAATATCTCACCCGAACATATTCTGATGTAAAATGAGACTGTTTCAGATTTTAACCATAAATAAGTCAAGTAAAGGATCGGAATTTAATATCAGCACTTAGACTTATATCAGAACTTAACAGTCATCAGAACATGATTTCTTAACTCGAAAAGTGAATGCCTATTTTTGTAATTCTTCACACAAATTCTGATTTCGGTTCTTCAGAACTTAATCATCAGAACTTCCATCATAACTTGTCCTCAGAATGTATGTAATCTGACACATAAACTGTTCATCTAAAACAACATTGATCACCACAGTAATTTTCATCATTCATATGGAGTGAAAGTGTGTGCATTTAAGCTAAATATCAGACAAAGAGTAAAGTCTGATTCACTTCAGTACATCTTACAAATAAGGCATAACTAAGAATCTTTACTTAAAATCTGTCATTATGCTGAAGCCTACTATTGAATGAGTTTATACATGAGTCCACCTCAACTGTTTTGTGCTTATTTTATGCATCTTTTGAAATTCCATTTTACAGTGGCTTCTCAGTGTAAGTGAGTCACGACTGCTTATCAGAATTTATGCTATTATCATAGTATTTCTCCAATAATCATATAGTGTGAAAAGTCACCAAGAAAAATAATTATTTGCTTTTCTAATGCATATTACTTAATACCAGCAATGCACTTGGGTCGTCCCTTCCATATTTTTATTCTAGATCTCAAAGGAGTACCTGATTTTTATTCCTTGTTCTTTTCCTTTTTCTTTCGATAAGTGAGGTTTATCAGCACTTAGTACATTCAGCAGATTTACTAACATCAGAACTTAACAGATGAGAAGCATTATTCTAGTTTTTGACTTAGTAATAAGATAGACAAAGTAAACTTAACTAAGCTCAATATCAGAATTTGCTTGTGTCAATAGATTTCCACATAAATAATTACTTCTAACATGTGATCTTTAGTATATTAAAGACTACTAGGTCAGCATCTAGCACAGATATCCTCATAGGATTGAATAGTCACAGAAACATTCATATCACTATCAGAGTTTTAGAAATTCACATCAGACAACAATCAGTACTTAAGCAATTTTCAATTAGGCACAGAATACACAAAGAGAGTAATATCTGTAAATACTGATCATAAAGTCGGAAGCATCAGAACAAAACTAAGAAGATTTAGAGAAAGAACCTGAAACCATTCCAAGTTCATTTACCAATCTTGTAAAAGTAGCTTTACACAGTGATTTTGTGAAGATATCTGCTAGTTGTTGATCTGTTGGAACAAAGTGCAATTCCACTGTACCTTCACCCACATGTTCCCTTATGAAGTGGTACCTAATGCTGATATGCTTTGTCATTGAGTGTTGAACTGGATTACCTGTCATAGCAATAGCACTTTGATTATCACAGTAAATAGGGATTTTAAAGTATGTTAACACATAATCCAGTAACTGATTCTTCATCCAAAGAATCTGTGCACAACAGCTTCCTGCAGCAATGTATTCTGCTTCTGCAGTTGATATGGAAATTGACTTTTATTTTTTGCTAAACCAAGAAACCAATCTGCCTCCAAGAAATTGGCAACTTCCACTTGTGCTTTTCCTGTCAATTTTGCAACCTGCAAAATCTGCATCTGAGTAACCTATTAGTTTAAAATCTGATTCTCTAGGATACCACAATCCCAGATCAGCTGTTCCTTTAAGATACTTGAAAATTCTTTTCACAGCTGTTAAGTGAGGTTCTCTTGGATCTGCTTGAAATCTTGCACAAAGACAGGTCTACTAGCAGTTAGATAGAGTAAAGAGCCAATCATACCTCTGTAATCAGTAATATCTACTGATTTACCAGTATCCTTATCCAGTTTTATTGCAGTGGCCATGGGAGTGGATGCACTTGAACAATCTTGCATTCCAAATTTCTTCAGCAAATTTCTGGTGTACTTGGTTTGACAAATAAAAGTGCCTTCTTCATTCTGCTTGACTTGAAGGCCCAGAAAATAGCTAAGTTCCCCCATCATACTCATTTGATATCTTGACTGCATCAGTTTGGCAAACTTCTTGCAAAGTCTGTCATTTGTAGAACCAAAGATGATATCATCAACATATATCTGAACCAGAAGTAAGTCCTTTCCATGGTTGAGGTAGAACAGTGTTTTGTCTATAGTTCCTCTGTTAAATCCACTTTCTAGAAGAAACTGAGCTAAAGTCTCATACCATGCTCTTGGAGCTTGCTTAAGGCCATAAAGTGCTTTATCAAGCCTGTAGACATGATTTGGATATTTGGGATCTACAAAGCCTGGAGGTTGTTCAACATATACTTCCTCCTTCAATTCTCCATTGAGAAAAGCACTTTTCACATCCATTTGAAAGACAGTAAACTTTTTGTGAGCAGCATAAGCCAAAAATATCCTTATGGCTTCCAATCTAGCAACTGGTGCAAATGTTTCATCATAATCAATTCCCTCATGTTGAGAATATCCTTTTACAACCAACCTTGCTTTATTTCTTGTAATTATGCCATCACTATCAGTTTTGTTTCTGAATACCCACTTTGTACCAACAACAGATATGTTCTTTAGTCTTGGCACTAGGGTCCAGACTTTGTTTTTTTTCAAATTCATTCAACTCTTCCTGCATTGCTTGCACCCAATCAACATCTTGAAGAGCTTCTTCCACTTTCTTTGGTTCAGTCTGAGAAAGAAAAGAATTGTAAAGACATTCACTTGAAGTAGCTGTTCTAGTTCTGACACCTGCATCAGGATTTCCAATTATTAAGTCAGGTGTATGTGATTTAGTCCACTTCCTTGCAGATGGAAGGTTTTCTCTAGAACTGGATGCTCCCCCATGATCCATGCCATCTTCATCAACATCTTCTGATGCTCCCCCTGAAACTATGCTCTCTGAGTTGGATCCTTCATTATTTAAATTTTCAGAATTATCAGAACTTGGCTTATCAGAACTTGATAAATCAGAACTTGAAGAGCCAGTTGTATGTTCTGATGCTTCTTGAGATGTGGTTGTTTCTTCAGTATGCTCCCTCTGCACAGGTGCATCTTTCTTTGGCGTAGTCACCACAGTTTCAATAACATCAGAGTTTAATCCATCATAGTTTGCAGTATCAGGATTTAGACTGTCAGGATTTTCAGTATCAGAATTTAAGTCTTCATTTTCAAATCTCAGCTGATCATGATCATTGAAATCTTCAAGTCCAGTAATTTTCTTATCATCAAAGGAGACATTGATAGATTCCATGACCACCCTTGTTCTCAAGTTATATACTCTGAAGGCTTTTGTGGAAAGTGGATATCCAACAAAGATTCCTTCATCAGCTTTTAGATCAAATTTGGATAGCTATTCAGGATGAGTCTTAAGAACAAAACACTTGCATTCAAATACATGAAAATACTTCAGATTTGGCTTCTTTTTCTTCACCATCTCATATGGTGTCTTTCCATGCTTGTTAATGAGTGTTGCATTTTGAGTAAAACAAGTAGTCTGCACAGCTTCAGCCCAGAAATAGGTTGGAAGCTTTGCTTCATCAAGCATAGTTCGTGCAGCTTCAATAAGAGTTCTATTCTTTCTTTCAACAACTCCATTTTGCTGTGGAGTTCCAGGACAGAAAGTTCCTTCTTGATACCCTGGTCTTTGCAGAACTCTTCCATTGTAGAATTCTTGAAATCAGTGCCATTATCACTTCTTATAATTTTCATAGAGTCTTTAACCAATTTATCCAGTTGCTTGACATGATCAATCAAGATAGATGCAGTTTTACTTTTTGTGTGCAAGAAATACACCCATGTGTATCTGGTGAACTCATCCACTATGACCATATCATATTTCTTCTTTGCAATAGACATGACATTCACTGGACCAAATAGATCAACATGTAGTAGGTGATAAGGCTCAAGAATTGATGATTCAGTCTTGCTCTTGAATGAAGATTTCCTTTGTTTAGCCTTCTGACAAGAATCACAAAGGCCATCAGGAGCAAATACCGACTTTGGCAGTCCTCTCTCAAGATCTTTCTTGACTAGTTCATTTATATTGTTGAAATTTAAATGAGAGAGTTTCTTGTGTCAGTTCCAGCTTTCTTCAATTGATGCTCTACTCATCAGACAGATTGCAGAACCATCAGTACTTATTGAAAGCTTGGCTTCATAAATGTTACCACGCCTGTATCCTTTCCGAATAACTTTGCCTGTAGATTTACTTATAACTTCACAGTGTTCTTCAAAGAAATCTACATGATAACCTCTGTCACAGATTTGACTAACACTCAGCAGATTGTGTTTAAGTCCTGAGACGAGAGCTACTTCTTTAATGATGACATTCCCAAGATTGATATTGCCATATCCCAATGTTTTTCCAATGTTGCCATCTCCATAAGAAACACTTGGGCCAGCCTTCTCCACAAAGTCTGATAGCAGGGCTTTATTTCCAGTCATATGTCCTGAACATCCACTGTCCAGAACTAGAATGTTTTTCCTGTTGCCCTGCAATCACAAAGAGCACTAATGATTAGTTTTAAGGACCCAGACTTGCTTGGATCCTTTGGCCTTATTAAGTTGGTTAACATTTACAGCGGATTTAGCATCAGAGTTTATGTTAACATTTTTCTTATCAGAATTTACACTATGAGACTTTGAATCAGAACTTACACTAGAAGGAACAATGCTAACTTTCTTTAAAGAAGGTTTTATTTGATAATAATCATAGTACAGACTATGATATTCCTTACAAGTATAAATGGAATGCCATAAACTACCACAATGAAAACAAGGATTTTGTGGCTTATATCTAACAGACTGACTCTTAACCCCTGACTTTGAAGGTAAGGAGTTTATGTTCTTATTCTTCCTACTAAAAGAAGCCAGGTGGTTAGAACTTCCACAATTATGACACGTTTTTCTAGGAGCATCAGGAACAGGCTTATAATCATTGCTTTTATTCACACCTTCCTTTCCATTCCTATTTTTCCTAGGTGATTTACCTTTTTTGCATTCTTAACATCTTTCAGCTTATGCTTAAGCTGCTTCTTTGTCATTAAGCCTACGTTTACTTCAGTTGTCTTTTCCTATTTTAGTTTGTCAGAGGTTAATTCCTTTTTAACTTCTGATTTCTCAGTATTAGACTTTACAACTACAAACTTAACAGGTTTTAACTTTGGCTTTTGTTTAACAACTATAGGCTTAATATCTACAATTCTTTTATCATTCTTATCATCTCCATAACCTAAGCCCTCTTTCCAGTTTCCACTACTTAACAAATTCTGAGTTGTTCTGCCAGAGTTAGTCCAAGTCCTGATAATCTCTCTTTCCTTTTCTAACTCAGTTTTTAGAGATTCATTCATTTTAAGTACTTCATCCCTAACATAGAAAGCATCATCTCTATCTTTCTGAGTTTGATGGAACATGACTAACTCTTTTTCTAAATAATCATTCCTCTTTTTACAAGCAAGATTTTCAGAAGTTAATCTTTCACATGTTAAAGTTTGATCTCTATAGCTAATGAACATGGTTTTAAGATATCTTCTAAACTCATTAATATCATCAATATGAAAGGCATAAGTAGTTTGAGGTACCTTTAACTCAGCAGCTTCAGTACTGCTTTCAGCATTTGCCATATCAGCATTTACCATCAAGGCATAGTTCTCCTCACTTTCAGAATCTGAGGTGTCTTTCCATCTTTTCTTCTTTGTGACAAGAGCCTTGCCTTTGTCACTCTTCACTTTCTTGCAATCAGAAGATATGTGGCCTTTCTCACCACAGTTGTAGCATTTGACATTTGTGTAATCTCCTCTGTCATACTTTCCTCCTTTGCCTTCAGATTTTCTGAAATTCTTCTTATCAGAACTTGCACCTTTCCTGGAAAACTTCTTTCCCTTCCTGAACTTCCTGTATGCAATCTTTGTGATTCCTTTCACCATAAGAGCACACAGCTTCATCATCTCTTCATTAGCATCCGTCTCAGGCAAGCTTTCAGATTCTGAGTCATCATCACTATCAGAACTTGATGACTCAGTATCAGACTTTGTGAAGAGCGCTTTACCCTTGCCTTTCCTTGAGGTGGCTGCCTTGGGAGATTCTTCTTCAGCCTTAAGAGCAACTGTTCTTGAATTTCCTCCTTTCCTCTTGCTTCTTTGTTCCATCTCAAGTTCATGAGTCTTGAGCATCCCATAGATTTCATCAAGAGTCGTTTCATCAAGATTATAGTTGTCTCTTATAGTTGTTGCCTTCAAATCCCAGCTTTCAGGAAGAGCTAACAGAATTTAAGGTTTGAATCTTCAAGATCATATTCCTTATCAACCAGTGACAAATCATTCAAGAGTTTGACAAATCTATCATATAAATCAGTCAATGACTCATTAGCCTTTGAGTCAAAGTGTTCATACTCTTGAGTGAGTATTGTTTTCCTGTTCTTCTTAATCGTATCAGTTCCCTGACATCTTGTTTCCAAGGCATCCCATATCTCCTTTGCAGTTTTACAGTTTATTACCCTGTTTGACATTACATTATCAATGGCACTATGCAGTAAGTGTCGTACCTTAGCATCCTTAGCAATTGATGCGCTATCTTCAGCAACGTAATCACTCTTCTCCTTTGGTACGGACTTTGCTGCTTCACCTGCAACTGCAACAACGAGTTTTGTTGGATTGTGAGGTCCTTCCTTGATTCTATCAAGATATTCTAGATCTGTAGCTTCCAGAAACATAGTCATCCTCACCTTCTATATGGGATATTCAGATGGTTTCAATATGGGAACTCTAATAGCCTCATATCGGCTATGGATTTGTGTCTTTGGAGGTTCTTCAGTTTTGGTGGGCTTAGTTGGAGTTTCTACTTCAGACATGATTGTTTTTGGATCTTAAACTGTTTGTGTGTTAACAAGTAGGCTCTGATACCACTTGTTAGGTCACACACACTGTAGAAGGGGGTTGACTACAGTGTATAGCACAATCAAATCGAATTCTAATAACACAAGTAACAGAAAAATAGACTTTATTCAAAGCAATAAACTCTGTTACAATGTGGAACTGTCCTCTCTCAGTGATGAACAAATATCACGAGAGCTGCTAGGGTTACAAAGAATAATATTCTCGATAATGATAACACTTATAGTGTAAACCCTATGTCTGTGTTTATATACTACACAGTTACAAGATAATCGCTAATTGATATGGAATATAATTCTGCTTCCTAAAATATATCAATCAGATATCTTTTCTTCCAAGTATTCTATTTTTCATAGAATTCCTTCTTCATGCATATCTCTTCTTACGTTTGTCTTGATCTTCTCTTTAATCAACCAGTCGCCTTCCTTATCTGAACGTTTCCTTTAAGTCCTGATATTATCTTCAGATAAATATCTCCTGAACCTTAAGTACTGATGACTTAAATTCTGACTTCAGTATAAGTGCTGATTTCAGTTAAGTACTGATTTATCCTGTTTAAGTAAGATCTGAAAACTAAACATAAATCATATTAACCATGACATTATCAAATATATCTAACATAAAAATTTACGTATTATATTCAAAAATGATGTAATATATTATAATTATAAAATTAGTAATCACTATTTTTTTCTCCGCTAACACAACATTCCGTCCACAACTCAATAAACAAATAATTAAATTCAAATAATTATGTTTTTAAATTTATTATAATAATTATGTAAAATTCAAATATTTTCAACATATCTCATTTGATATATTACATAATTAAATTATTTTTAAATTGTTTAGTCATACAATAAAAATTTATTTATTGATTCATAAAAAGGATATAGGTCAAAAGTAGTTGAATTTATTAATTCTGTCTAATATCCAAAAGGGGTTGCATGCAGATATAGGACCATCTCGATTCCTGCTCAAATCCCCGGGGTAGAAGGTCTATCAATCCTCATACCAAGCTCAATCCTCAGATAATCTACACTACGGTACTAATTCCTCAATCCTCTCTTACTGTTTCTTTAATTTGAAGTTCGGTTGTATGCTTCAATTTCTCCCAATCAGTTGTTATAGTAATTTATCTAACTTATCCGATATGATCTGTTTGATCATTGAGAATGTAATTCGAGTTGTATTAATCTTAATTGATGCATGTAAAGACTTAATCCGATCGGTTATGAATAGCAGTATCCTCATAATTTGAGAAGCAGAGCAAATTGATGTTTTATTTTATGAGTAGTAAACATGTAGGTATGTTCTATTTGATATATGCATTCACAATTGTAGTTTTTCCTTTTTTTTTAAATCATGGTAAGGAATTTGATATGGGGCACTCTTCCTCAATTGTACATTATCTGTTATACTCGGTGCCCAATTTATCATTTTTTTAGTAGTCTCCGCACAATGTGAGAAGCAGAGAAAATTGATGTTTAATTTTAGCAGTAGTAAACATCAAGGTATGTAGAATTCGATATATGAATTCACAATTGTAGTTTTTTATTTTGTTTAAAGTCATGACCAAGTCATTTGATATGCGATACTCTGCTGTAATTGTACAGTACTTGGTGTTATACTCGGTGTAGAATTTTGATAATTTAGTAATGGTGAATACAATGGCCTTTAGTAATAGTAAATACTTGTTGTTCTACTCTGTTTTTTTAGTCGTGATACCATAGACAGATTTCCAAATTTTAGTTTGTTGCAATGGGTATAATGATTCGAATGTGTTCCTCATTCTTGTTATTTAATTGACAGTTGATTTAGTACAATTTTTCTGGCAAGTAAACATCAGAACAGTCTTGCTACTTTTTAGATGTATTAGGAGATGATAGTGTTACAGAGGCTCCGATATACAATCATTGTCATTTCATATGAGCTATATTGCCTCTTTATATTGCAGATATGAGTGGAAATACTGATTTCTGTAGTGCAAACATGCAAACCTTGAAAGATTCAGAGATGGTAAACTAACATTCAGTATCAATCCTTGTAATGTACTATAGTATATTCATAATTTCTAACTCTACATATTATGTGTGCTCTTTATCTAACATTACATCAGCTTAGGTACTTTAGAGAGGAAAATCCATCATTCTTTGTAACTCTCCCACGTGATGACAGAGACCTTCGTGAAATGGTATATTTCACTAATATTATGCTAATGTGCACTCTACTATCATTTGATCTTATTGCATACCTGAAGAGTTTAATGATATTATATGATTTAAAAGTACTAATGTGAAAACAAATTTGTCAATTTCCAGAAACTACCTGATAACTTTGTCAATAGTCTTCGAGAATCTATTCCTAGTAAAGTAATTATTGTACTTGCTAATGGACATGAAACCTATATGAATTTCAAGAAGTCGGAAGAGTCTCTCTATCACATGAAAGAGTTCAACATTGATTGTCAAGGTTTGTTCGGTTCCACTTTGATTTACTCTTATAAGGGCAACGGGAAATTCTTTGTGAATTGTTTGAAGGATGACCTCTGTGAGGTTATATACTTCAAGAATAGGACAATTCCACGCGGCACTTTCTATGATCAAGGTACTATACACAAACTTCATAAAAATCTTGTTGGACTACTATGATAAAAATAAAGTGTCTTATGAATGATATGTTTTTTCAGATGTAAATACTGGTATAGGATGGAAGTTCCTGGTGTTTCTTAACAATCCTGCATTTCAAAATGGAGAAATTGTAAGAACACTATTTCCTGTCGGAGTCGGTTATTTTATGTTTCTGATATTTAGGTAAAAAAAAGAGTAGATTACAGTGTTATCGGCCATATCCACTTGTACAGAGCCTATAATTCTGTGCACTTTAGTAATTTATCCATTTATTAGTAAAATGTAAAAGCTGGTATTTTATTAATCTTTGATCTTTGATAGCCAATTCCTGCACATTTCTGGAGAGCCTTTGGGAAGCTGCTACCACCTAAAGTCCAGTTCTACATGAGAAATGGAAGTCGATATGAAGGAACGTGTTCCAAAACTGAGAGAAAGATGTATGGCCTTGAAGATCTTGTGCGAGAATATGGTTTGAGCGAGACTGACAAAGTTTTGTTTACCTACTTTGGTGAAAAAAAAAATTTGTTATGATATTTGATACATCAAATGTGGAAGTAATGATGCTTGACCAAGATTCCCAAAGTTCAGGTTATATATACTATACAAAGCATGTAATTAATTTTAAACTTACATATTCGTTCTTTTTTGAATTTAATGTTATTTATACTAAAGAGTCAGAAATGGAGATTGCTGATGAACCTGTTCAACTTCCTGTTAACCTGGAAGTTGATGTTCACAACAATGAGAACATGACTTTTACCCTTGTCATGACAGCATCCAATGTGGACAACACATCTCATGGAGTGGTACGGAAATATTTTATAAAATTTTATAACAAAGTTGCCCTATTTTTTTAATACTTTGACTTGTACTTATTTTTTACATCTGTATTGTAGTATATCCCGAGCTACATTGAATCACCAAATGGACAATGGATAGCTGGTGACATGATAAATTTGAGAACTGCTGCCGGGAGTTGGTATGTCGGTGTCGTCAAATCGTGGAAGATGTTTAGGTTTTCAAGTGGCTGGAATCAGTTTGTTAGAGAAAATGAGATCTCATTACATGAAACAGTTGTATTTCAATTATTGGAAGAAGATCAGGCTGTAGTTTTTCTGGTGACTTTCCCATACAGGCCTTGAGATGTTTTTCCCATATAAGCAGCTTTAAGACTATGTTTTTTCAGTTATGTTAATGTCTCAGACTACTGCTTCTCGTTCTCATCATGTTTTTCTAACATGTTACTTTACTATGGTTGTGTAACTACTTATTTGATTCGGGAATGTTTTGTTGGAATTTAATTACACATATGTGGCAATTAATTTTTAGAAGAGGTAATAGGAGATTTTGGACATGACTTTTTTGCTGCTAAATGTGGTGGAAGTTACCTGCACTTACCACATGTTATGGTAACTAACTTGCGGTTACTTAACTGCACATTCTACAACATAGAAACTGCTACATTTTATGTGCTTATATAAGGGTTATTGTACTCACCTCAAACATATAAACAAACACAGAGGAAAAAATTATTATTGGCGGATCAGAAATGGCTTCATCCAGCGCAAAGAGGAAACGATGGTCAGGGATGCAAAATGTGGCAATGCAAGAGTTGCAGACATTGGCTGTCACTTGCGCAGATTTCAACACTGATTTGGAAGACGCAAATGTTTTCTTCTCAGAGTTGTATGCATCCATGGAAAGTAGGCAATCACATTTGTTTGCTCGCTCGGTTGGCCTGGAAGAACAGATCAAGTATTGTGTATATGTTTATATCTTTTAATGTTTTACCAATGCTTGGTAACTGTCTTTATTAATTTTACATCTCTCCTTTACAACAACATAGAAGATATTTTACAGAATGGATCAAGAAAAAAAACGTGGAGAATCATCCCAAAGCAATGAAGAAATACCAACATCATATATGAAAAATCAACCAAAATTCCTAAGTGATACGTCTTCATCTCTGCGTGGGCATGAGACAACCTTGAAATTGACTGCTGCAGAAATGATGAGTGCATTTCAAAAGTTTGACGACAGGTGGAAGGAACATCTTGCTAATTTCAATGCTCAGGCTAATAAGTTGATTGAGTCAATTGGTAGAATTCGCATATTAATGGATGATTATAGTCGCAATATATGATAAAAATTCATTTGATTATTAGAAGAATTTTAGTATGTTATTCTGTAATCAGGTTTAGTATAAATTAGTAACAAAGTTGTTATTTCAAATGTTAAGTATCTAATGGGACGGAGAGAGTAATATTCTAAACAATAGTATTTTTACGACAATTTTTTTATGTTAGAATTGGATACGTCATTCTTTCTATCTTGTAGGATCGTACCAACCACAGAGGCTTTTTCTTTGTTGATGTTGTCGTGCCCCGTCTCAAAATCAATGTGTTAAGTTATTTCTAAATTCTAATGTGTTTAAGTGGAAGGAATTGAGATAATACCTTTTCTTATTATTATTATTTATTTATTTGAAAAAAAAATATTGCATTAAACAACGATCATACGATCTAAAGAGAGAGCCTCCAACAAACACGCAGGAGGAGACGTGCACAAATTTTGGCTACTAGCTAAACAAGGGACTCTATCAATTTCATCTGTTACCCTGTTAGCATTTTTTGAATAAAATGAACTGACAGATGAGAATAACTCTTAAGCATTTGTTTACAGTCCTCAAAGATGTGCCCTACCTCAAAAAAATTCTTACTTTCTCCCCTGATAGCATTTACCGTAAGTAGGGAATCTGTTTCCACTACAACATTATTTCCTTCAAAATGATAATCCTTAATCTAGGAGATCGAGCGCCTCACGAACACCCATGGCTTCAGACTCCAATACCGATCCCATCTCTGGTATGCAGATGTTTCTTCCTAGCATAAAGGTCCCATTATGATCTCTCAAAACCGTTCCCAGTTGAAAATTTGCTACACTGGAGAAGACTGAAGCATCAAAATTGACTTTAATGACTCCGAGCTCAGGTTTTTGTCATATATTTTCTTCTTTACCCTTCCTTTTAGCTGAAGGTTGTCGGTTCTCATGACTTATCCTCGCTGCCAGCCATTGCGAGAGCATATTGAAGCTACTGTCCTTAGCAAAAGTAAGAGTGACTACCTTATCATTCCATACTTTTTTGTTTCTCCAATGCCAAATACCCCAAAACACTACAAAGATTTTCTGCACCTCGATAATTGTTGTAATGCTTATTTTCTCCAGAAGCCAGTCTTGGACCAATTTCACATTACTCCAGTCATACCTCAGACCCATATGATTCCAACAATCCATGACAAAAAACAATCAAAAAATAGGTGTGACATGTGTTCGATGTCCTTCAAACACATCGGGCATATTATTGGCACTCTAACTCCCCTCAGACTCAGATTTCTCCTTACAGGAACTACATTACGACAAAATCTCCAGATAAACACCTTAACTTTGTGTGGAACTTTCAAATGCCACAGCTTTGAGGTATGTCAACAGCACCAAAATTTACATCATACCAATACCGATATCCAGATTTTGCACTATAAACTCCATTACTTGCCCCCGTCCAAGCCACTTTATCTTCAGTCTCCCTTTGAGGAATAGGCATTGCTAGGATTATATATGCATCATGTTGAAGGAAACGTTCTCGAATAAGAGGTGCATTACAGTACTTTAGATGAGAGAGGAACGAGCTTGACACTTTTTCATTCCTATTCTCGTACAATGCACCTTGATCAACACATAAACCAGGCTTCTTCTTTAACCAAGGATCCTTAATAGAAATAATCTCATCCCCATTTCCAATGACCCATTTGAAAGCTTTACACAGTACTTCTTTAGTTGTGTGGATTCCAACCCAAATGAAACTAGGTGTTTTATCTTTAGTTGCTTTTAACACATGAGAGTGTGGAAAATATCGATCTTTAAAAACTCAAGCCACAAGAATATGAGGGTTATGCATGAAATTCTAGATATGTTTGCCCAACAAGGCGATATTGAAGCCAGATAAATTCCGGAACCCTATAACCCCTTTACTCTTTTCTAGACTCATCTTATTACAGGACAACCAATTTAACCCTTTTTGAGTACCACCCGCTTCAGAATTCCACCAATGATTATTAAACATATGTTCCAATTGTATGCACAAAGATTTAGGGAGCAAAAAATATGACATACTATACGATGGTATAGCTTGTGCTATATTTCTGACAAGCACCGCCTTGCTTGCTTGGGAGATGAGTTTAGCACTCCATTTTTGAATACGTTTATTAGCTTCATCTTTTAAATATCCAAATACCCTATTTTTGGATCTGTCAACTAGCGAAGGTAACCCAAGGTACATAGTGTTTGTGATCTCATTGTGTACACCTAGAATTTCTGATAGCTCCTGTTACTTATCACATCTAACATTTACACTGAAAAAGATTCCGGACTTCTGGTAATAAATGAATTGTCCAGAGCACCGTTCGTAATTATCAAGGATTCTCTTGACGTTCATTGTCTCATTTGTCGTGCATTGAAAGAACAAGAAGTCGTCATCTGCGAAAAGCAGATGTGACACAGTTGGGGCTGTTGTAGATACTTTATAGACCTATATATCACCATTAGCAGATGATTCATCTAAATCATTCGATAGGCCATCTACACATAACAAGAATAGGTAGGGTGAGAAGGGGGGTCCCCTTGACGCAACCCCTTTTTCCTCATTCAAGCAAAAATTATAAGTTACAATTTTGTGTTTTACTATTTTTGAACTTTTCTTGAATGTTTATGGTTGAACAAAGTAAATTAATTCTTGTAGTGAAATGTGTTCATGCAGAATTTAAACTTGCAGAAATATAAAGAACACAGATCTTTAAAACTCACTTAATTTTATATTAAAATTAAGACTATTTTGGTACAAAATTTCTAGGCTCTTTGTTGATAAAGAGCTTAGCTTCTCCTTGAGAGTGTTACAAGAAATTTGATCTAAATTGTTACAACTGACTAAAGGACCAGTGTTAACTTTATAACTTAGTTAACTACTGGTTTACACAGTGGATAATAAAACATGCTATTAGCTTTTCTAAACTGTCACTTGTCATTTCTATTTATAGAAAAGCAGATCTTCCATTTCTGGCTTAACATATCTTTAGCATCCCGTGTTCACTTTAATCTTCCTCTATCAGTTAATCTTTGCCATTGATCTTGTACATTCTTCAAGCTGCTTTTTGTAGACTTGTCAGTCCAGCTGTTGGATTGTTTGTTGATTTTTTATATTGGATATTCAACTGATCTGCAATTTTGTACTTTGAGATTGTACCTCGAGATCTCCGGTTTAAGTTTATAAAACACTTGATATCTTGCTAAGTATATTGACTTATCGAGCTCTCCAGTATTCTATGTTTAGTTTGGCTTATAGAGGTCTTCAGTTCTCAATAAGAGATTTTAGGCTTGTCGAGATCTCTAGTCTTCACATCTTCACTTTGACTTATCGATAACGCTTAGTTCTCTAGTGGCTTCCTGACTTGTCGATATCTCAGAGTTCTTTAGTCAAATTCACCTTGTCGATATCTCAGAGTTCTCTGGTGAATTTTGACTTATCGATATCTCTGAGTTCTCTAGTGGAACTTGACTTATCGATAACTCAGAGTTCTCTACTGAATGTAGACTTGTCGATAACTCTGAGTTCTCTAGTGAAGGAATGAATTGTCGATATCTCCAATCTTCAGTTCTTCAATATAGCTTGTCGATATCTTCCTGAGTTCTCTAGTAGCTATCCTGACTTCTCGATAAGCCATTCTGGATTTCTCGAATGACTTCTCTATAACATCAAATTTGTGACTTGTAGAGATCTTGACTTAGAGTATTTTTCTCCATACAGATTTATTCAACTCCAAGCTTCTTCAAAATTCTTCTGAGACATGATCTTCTTGATCTTCTTCCAGATAGAATCCTTAGGCTTGATACTGTTTCAGGAAGAGACCCCAGTCTGCTCCTTTGCATTTTTACAGACTTTAAGTGTTACAAGTACAAAATACAAATTAAGATAACAATACAACTTACTTAGGGTTGACAAAATGTCTTAGTCTTGTTAAAGTACAGGCATGTCTTTTACAACAATCTCCCTCAATTTGTGAGAAGATTTCTTAGCACAAATTTATGCCTGTTAACAAGACTAACCCCAAGTTTGAAATGATAGAGAGTAAAATTAATACATAGAGCTAGGTAGAATTACAACTTGTATAACACAAAATTTACAAGGTTCAATGATTACAAGACTCAGGTAAAGACAGTTTTCACATCTGCTTCTTTTCTAAGTTGATCCTTCAATTTGTCAAGAATTTTAAGTTCTTATATGATAGGTGTTCCACTTAGAGCTTCTACAAGTTTTTGTCTTGCTGCCTTAGAATAACCTTGGTCCAGAACCTCTATGCAGAATCTTGAGAATCCACCAGCTCTGATATTTAGAAATCTCTCATCTTTAGAAATTCTACTCATTCCTTTTGCTTTCAACTCTTCTGATCTTTTTATGTACATGTTTATCTCTTCATCATGCCTCCTTCTTCTTTCTTCAGCTTCAGCCTTATCTCTTTTATTTGTTTCCTCCCTTTCAATCAACCATTGATCTAGAGAAGATCTCCATGCCCTTATAACAGTATCCTTGCCTTTTAACAAACTTATCACTCTCTTGATCTCTGTGGGATCCAAAGAGTCCATTATTTTTTTGTCTAGAAGAGTGAATGTTCCATCCTTAAAATAAACTCTAACTTCTCTCAAGGATACAATCCAGACTCTAACATTTTCCTTAGCTATATGTTGGAGATTGTCTTCATCTGAGATGCACCAATTCAGAGGCAGAAAGTCAGATTCTTTAAAATACTTCCAGATGGCCCTTTCAGTGACTTCCACTTCCTTTGCAGGCTTGACTTTCTTAGGCTTTCTCCCAACAGATTTGTGCTTGAATTTTAGTGAAGGTTTGCCTAAATGTAGGGTTGTCATTTTCTTGAGATTAGTTTGGCTTGAGGTGATTGGAATTTTTAGGAAGGAATTTGTTGTTTGTTTGTATAGAAATTTTGGCTTAGATGTTTGGGAAGGTTTGATATTCGAGATAGTTGATGTTGTAGGTTGAGCTGAGGCTTGAGTTGATTGTGTTTGGATTTTTAGGGTTGTTTGAGTTTCTGAATCATCATGAGACTTTCTACTCTTCCTCTCACATTTTCTCTTTTTTTCTTCATCTTTCTTGTCATCTTCCTTCTTCTTCTCTCCACCCTTGCTCCCAGATGGCTTAATGGACTGACTAGGATTTGAGCCAGAAGGATTTTGATCATTCTTCTTCTGCTCATCATCATCCAAGTCATCCTTGTTGAACTGTATTTTGGACAAGTTGGCTTCTGCATTTTCCAGATATCTCCTCAGTAGCTTTATAATTTCCATATCATCATTGTTCTTATTTTTCTTAGCTTTTAAGCTAGTTCCTAGGATCATGATAAGCTTCTTGTTGCTCATGACACAATGTTTGGGGATCTGAAAATTCCTGAGTTGTCTGGTGGTGGGACAGATATATGCTATACCCTTGCTTGGCTGTAGATATGTTTCAGGAAAGGCAGCTACTTGAGCATCTCTCAGTGCAGTTAATAGCATGGTATCTTCACGAGTTATAGCTCTAACTTTGCTGATAAAGATGTCTAACTCAGATGCCCTCCTTGAGACAAGGCAATTGAGGGACACCTGCATACATCTATCTGTCCCTGAGTCATTTGCATTAACCACTATCTTCTCTTCCAGAAAGTTGTCCTTATTGACCTTGATCACTCTTATGAAATTGATTGTCTTGTCCAGGGCCTTTTTATATGTGGAGTGATTGTTGTTGAGAGAAGCTTTTAAGGCTTTGAGTAGTTCTTCAAACTCCCTGCTCAGACTAGGTCCTTCAGCAAGCTTAATAAGTCTCTCCATGTCAAGATCAACATCTTTAGATTTTATTTCAGCCCTCTAGACTTGCTGTTGAGATGACCTAGATCATGTCAACCTAGCCTCTATCTCCCCCTTAGTCTTGTTGACAGGCATTAGAAGATGAGTAGGAATTTCAGGCCTTACTTGCAGGCAGTGAGGGTAGTGGTATGTTGAGTTTACCCATGATGGCTCCTAAAGCTATAGAATTCTGCATTTGAAGATGCTTATGGGAGTCCACCATATTTTGGATATCTGTTTGTTGGCTCTTGACAAGAGATGTCAAAGCCTGAACTTGTGCAGTGAGAGAAGAGTTGGAGTCTTGCAATGCTGTGACTTGACCCTGTAGAGACTGAATTTGCAGATTTGTTGAAGTAGATCCAGGTTGATAAGAGCTGCTAGATGTGCCAAAGTGTTCTTTTACAGCCTCTTTGATCCCTTCCATTAGCAAAGCTGAAGGCTTAAATCTGCTCTGGTGAACTTGATCCAGCTGGACCTTGGTCTCATTTGAGTGAGTAATTTGTTTCTGGATCACTTCATGGAGATTGGAAAAAGACAGTTTGAGGTTTTTGACTTCCTTCTCAATAGAGGCAAGATCCATCCTAGCCATTTGCTCAGAAAAATACTTGAATTTATAAGAGATCTGCTCTTGAGATGGTATGATCTTGTCCATTTTCTCATTCACCAGTTTCCTGATTCTGTCTTCATGGCCAGTAAGCTTGATTTCAAGAGCCTTACCAAACAGGTGAAATGCTTTGAGTTGAGCTTTGTATACATCTATAATGGCATCATAGACAGCTTCTGGACTCAAGTCTTTTGCATTGCTTCCGAGAATAGTAACATTCTCTTCTCTAAATCTGGCCAGAACTTGATTCATCTCCAAGGAAAAGTCATCAGATAGCCATGCATCCACATTCCCATCTGGCTCAACATCATTGACAATTTTCTCCTTTTGCTCCTCAACCTCTTCATTGTAAGCAAGCATGATAGCTTGATAGTCCTGGTTGCTCATTTTTAAAGTCAGGAGATGTTGTGAGATGTTGGCCAGTCCAGATATCTGCTCTACTAGTAGATCATCTACAGAGGTTGGTTGAGAAGAAGATTTTTGTAGCCACTGAGAGAGTATGTAAGGTTGTTGAGGTTGTGAGGTGGATGGTTCATCAGAAACACATGTGACTGGGGTCACAGTTTGAATTACAGATTGCTATGTGGTTTTGACAGTGTGTTGTCCTCCACTTGTAGTGGGAACCTCCAATTGAATTGGAGGGGATTTGAATGGGTTATTGTCATGTACACCAGCCTCAAACCCTTGTGTGTCTTGCAACACACTGGCACTTGAATGTGCTATGCTTGCCTCCTCTATGACAGGATCATGGGCAATTGTACTCCTAGCTTCATCTACAAAGGCAATTTCTGCTAAGGTTGTGAGAGGAGTTGTCCCTACATGAGGAACCTCCAATTGAATTGGAGAGGATTTAGATAGCTCCCCCTCAGGAGTACTACCCTCAAACCTTGCAGTCTGTGAAGACTTTTTTGTATATGAAGGTGTATTAGAAGTATCCATGGGCTCTTCTAGTAAAGACTGATGAATTCCCCATATTTGTGATGGTGTCATCAAGGTCTACCCCAACATGTAGCCTCTCACCATCTGAATGAAGTATCTGGGTGGTGAGCAGAGCTTCTTGAGCTAAGTCACTTGATTTTTGGTGCACTTGAGAAGTGGATTCAAGTGGAATTGGAAGAGATGAAATTTTAGATAGAAGAGATTGTTGCTCAGATGTGAGTGTTGGCAGCTCCCCCTGAATAGATGAGGGAGTTTCAAGGAATGTGTCCTCACAGTGTGTGCCTTCCTTATTTCTCATACCATACACTTGAATTGCTTCTTGTGCAGGCTGTGCAGATCTACTTCTAGTTAATTTTACAACTGCATCCTATTAGGAGGATACAGAGGTTGCTAGAGTGGTCGGCTCAGTTTGTTTACTCCTTTTGGATCTTTTGACCAGAGGTGTCTTTTTCAGCTATCTCCTCACCACTCTCAGTTACCACAATTAAGGTTGCCCCCTTTCTCTTCTTTTTACTGACCTCATCCTTTTGAGAAGATGAGGTAGTTGGTTTCCTAGCTTCTAAAGGTTGTGAAAGAATGGCTGCAGCTTGTGAAGATCCCTGTTGGTGTTCCTGTGTTTGTACTTCCACAGGTTCAGGAATCATAGCTGTGCTGGATTGAGTAATAGATCTCATGTCAGGCATAGGATAAGGGTAAGTCCTAAACCTCTCCAACATAAATGGTGTGATTTTCAGACTTACATTGACCTTATTTTTTGTAGTAAGTGAACTAAATATTATTTTGGACACTTTCTTAAAATTGTCTAATTTATTGCTATCTATACCATTTAGAAGGTGTATGTCTGCTACTTAATTATTTAAAGTGGACATAATAAATCTATGGAAGAAAATTTCCTTACCTCTAGCTAACAGGGGCATAGTTAGCCTGGTTGCAAGTTCTTCCAGGATCAGCAGACCAACATTCAAGTGTTTATTGTGGGCAATTAATAACACCAGCTTTTGCACCACACTTGAAATATTTTCATATCCTGTCTTACTGCATATAAAGGCTCTCACTACTGAATCAAAAATGAATGACCACTCCTTCCTTAGGTTAGTTCTGTTTAGGCTTGATAAGTTGATTCTTCTACCATAGTTGATGAAGTCCAGAAACTCAATCAGCTCATCAGGAGTTGGCACTTCCACAAGATTTGCAGTAGGCGGTCCCAAAGCTTGGTTCACATCCTGCTCATTAAACTCAATTTGTTGACCTCCAACTGAGCAAGTCACTACCAGTGATACAACATCATCATGCATCACAGTCCTCATCACAGCTGTAGTCCAAAATGCATGCAACACATCCAGGTACAGCACTGGATTAACAGTCAAGGCTCCTGCAATGTACGATTCAGACAGAAATTTCACAAACCCCTTGAAACTGTCAGGGGCTTGGTTAGCATCAGTAAAAGCCAAGAAGTTTGTTCCTTTCTCTGGGATAGTTTCTCTAATAGTGTTTTGTGCCATTTTAGTCTAATAAGAGAGAATGGGTAAGAAAATTTTTTGAGAAAGGATAAAAAACGAGAGAGGAATGGGTTTTTGCTTGAAAGGCTATATCAATTAAGATCTCGAAGTTGTAAGTATGTGTATGTATTGAGAAGTCTGGGTATTTATAGTAAAAGTAAATGACTTGTCGAGAACTCAAAAATAGACGTTTGGAGTTTGTCTATCGAGAAGTCATTTTAAGAAAAGAAGTACATTTCGAGAAGTTTTAAATTACTCTTTTAGAGAACTCAAAATTGACTTATCGAGATGTCAAATAAATACCCAGTTTGTCCAAAAGATGGACTGAATTAATTCCAATTTTTATTTGAACAAGTTCAAAATAAAATTAGAATAAATTTTCAAAAGTATTTTACCGAAATAATTTATTAATTTAAATTATCTCAGTTCTGAGTTATTGGTAAGTCAAAAACTGTACTTGTAGAGAACTCTATGAATAAACACTACTAGAGAACTCTACAAGGACTTACCGATAAGTCATTTTTAAGCCTATCGAGAAGTCACTTGAGAAGTCAGTAAATTGACTTATCGAGGACTCACTCGAGAAGTCCTTAAATGATTTGTCCAAGAAGTCAATTTATACTTATCAAGAACTCAGTTCTCTATATACTTTTGGTTTATGTAATTCTGCCTTGTGTTAATTTTACATATTAAGAATGTAAATAAACAACTGAGCAGTTTACTTAGAATTTGAAAGATTCCAAATTGAATTTAAATTTGAAAAACAAATGTGCAGAGATTTCTGAAATATTTATAATTCATATTTCAGTTGATTTCCAATTTAATCAAATTAATTTTGATTTACTGGAGATTAATCTGCTGTAAAACAATAGATGAGTTCTTGCCTTAAAATGAAGAAATAAGCATTCCAATTTCACCTACAAGTTTAGTGAAAGTTGCTTCATCCAAAGGTTTAGTAAAAATGTCAGCTAATTGTTTTTCTGTTGGTGCAAAAATGAGCTCTAGCTATATCAAGATAAGAAAAATTTACAGCTTCCACTGGTACTCTTACTGTCAACCCTTTATCCAGAAAAATATGCATTTATGTAACCAACAACTTAAAAACTGATTCCCTTGGGATACCATAGTCCCAAGTTGAGCTTCCTTCCAGTATCTGAAGATCCTCTTTCTCCCTCTGAGATTGTGTAATTAAACTCATGTGTATGAAATGAGCTTCCATTTCCATAATTGTCTTGTTGAGTAGTTTCTACATTTTCTTATTCTAACAGACTTCACAAACTTCAACTTGAGCAAGCTCTATCTTAGGCATGTCTCTTACCAACTCCTTTTTGACAAGGTGTTAATTTCCTTGAAAATCAAGTGAGACAGATTTTTATGCCAGAGCTTGTTTATTTCTTTTGATACCTTGGTGTAGAAGCAACAAACACCATTCTTATTTATTGAGTCAAAATCTTCAACAAACAAGCTTCCTTTCCTTGCTCCTTTCAGAGCAACTTCACCAGTTTTCCTGCTGGTAATCAGTGCATTCTTCTTTGTTGAGTAAGACTTAAGGTCCTTGTCTGCAAATTTGCTAACTCTTAGAAGATTTACTTCAAGACCAGCTACCAGTGCTATATCATTAAGTACAACATTTTCAGAAACAATCTAGCCATATCCCATTATGAATCCTTTGCTGTTATCTCCAAAGGTCACCAAAGGGTCAGCTTTCTCCTCAAACTGTGATAGCAGGGCCTTATCACATGTCATATGCCTGGAACATCTACTGTCTATGATCCAGATGACTCTCTTCACTATGCCTTGCATACAATGAGTTTTAAGTATGTTTGGAAATCCAAGCAGTGTTGGGTAGTTTCTTCTTAGTAACTTGTTCAGCAGAAGTAGAATGAGTTGTTTTAGAAGAGATATAATTCAGTGACTATTGTGCATGTTTTCCTTCTGATGTGGAATCATTTCTTTTCTCTTTAAGGTCCACTCTCAGTTTGTGGTAACTCTTCATTACTTTTAAGTTGCAAGGAATGTAATCAAACTTGTCACATAATGAATAAGGATCATTTGAATTTGCTTCATTGTATTTGCAAGTTCATTAAGTTGGCTTTCTAACAACCTTTTTATAAAGGTGAGTTAGATGATTTGTAGAACCACATTTTTCACACTTCTTTCTAGGAGCATTTGCAACATAAGAAAAATTATTGCTTTTGTTTATCCCTATTTTCCTATTTCTATTTCTCATTTTCTTTCTTGCATCTTCAGTTTTGGTTTCTTTAACAGAATTCTCGGGAATTTTTTTGTTCATGAGCTTTTCTTCAGTATTGGAAGACTAAACTGATTCTTCAGTTTTCTTCTCTTTATCTTCATCAGAAATTTCTTGCTTGATAATCAATTATTCTTCACTGAAGTTGACTTCACATGCTTTGAATATAGGTGCATTAACCTCTTTCAAAAAGGTTGGAGAATCCTCAGTTTTCTTTGCTTTCCCTTTGTCACCTACAGTCTTCTTTTTATCATTCATGGCATCATAGTCAAGGCCAATAGCAATGTTTGCACATGGATTATTCTTCTCATGATATTATCCGACCAGTTCAGATGCATTCCTGAAAGATTTCATCTTTACTTCATTCTTTTCCAGCTTCTCCCCGAGTACTACTTCAATTTCATTTGCACACTTGAGCTTGTTCTTTAGATAAGCATTTTATTGTTTTAAAGCTTCAAGCTCCACCAACAACAATTCAGTTTCTTGTTTCTCACTTTCAAGCTTCTCATTTATCTTTGTTAATCTGCTAACTTCTTTATTAGCAGAAACCATGCTTGTGTGAATGTGAAACATTTCTGTGCTCATCTTTTCAACAGTTTCCTTGTATTGATTCATATTTAAATCAATAGTGGTAAGAGTTGGTGTCTGTAATTTAGATGAGGATGATTCTCCTTGCTTCAGGCCCATGAGTGCAAAATTACCAAATTCTTCATCTTTATCATTTCCAGAGTCATCCCAACTTTTACCCTCTGCAATATAAGCTTTATTTTTCCGTTTCCTTAGAAGAGCTTCGTACTTTGCTTCAAGTTCAAGATAAGCCTTGTCTTTCTTTGCTTTCTTGGGTTTCTTGCATTCTGTAGCAAAGTGGCCTTGTTCATCACAATTGAAGCATCTTACATTAGATCTATCAACATATCCAGTTTTGTAGCCATTCTTGCTATCAGAATTGTACTTCCCTTTTTCCTTCCAGCTGTTGTCTTTGTTGAAGGACTGTCCTTTATTCTTGAAGTATCTTGGATTCTTTACGCTAATATTAGAGAATTTCCTAGCTAAATAGGCCATTGACTGATCTAGCTCATCCAGTTCTTCAAGAGTATAGAACTCATCCTTTTCCAATTCCAGAATGACTTGCTCATGTGAAACATTTGTTCTTTGCTCACTTGTTGAGGCAACTGGAGTTTGAGATCTTGGTTCATCATTAGATGTTTGGCTTTCATTTACAATTAAAGCACTTGAACCATCCACAACATGTCCCTGACCAGATCTCAATTATTGCTTTTGAATCATCTCTAGTTCATATGTTTTGAGAATTCCATATAGAACTTCAAGAGTTATTCTGCTCAAGTCTCTCCCTACCCTGATTGCTGAGATTTTCTGTTCCAAATGATCAGGGAGAGTAAGCAAGAACTTTAAGTTCACTTCTTCAGCTTCATAATATTTGTCATGAAGCTGCAAGTCATTTATCAGCTTGTTAAACCTTTCTCCAATGCCAAATACCCGAAAACACTACAAAGATTTTCAGCACATCGACAACTGTTGTAATGCTTATTTTCTCCGAAAGCCAGTCTTGGACCAATTCCACATTACTTCAGTCATACCTCAGACCCATATGATTCCAACAATCTATGGAAAAAAAATAACCAAAAACAGGTGTGACATGTGTTCGATGTCCTTCAAACACATCGGGCATGTTATTGGCACTTTAACTCCCCTCAGACTTAGATTTCTCCTTACAAGAACTACATTACGACAGAATCTCCAGATAAACACCTTAACTTTGTGTGGAACTTTCAAATGCCACAACTTTGAGGTATGTCAGCAGCACCAAAATTTACATCATACCAATACCGATATCCAGATTTTGCACTATAAACTCCATTACTTGCCCCCGTCCAAGCCACTTTATCTTCAGTCTCCCTTTGAGGAATAGGCATTTCTAGGATTAAATATGCATCATGTTGAAGGAAACATTCTCGAATAAGAGGTGCATTACAGCACTTTTGATGAGAGAGGAACGAGTTTGACACTTTTTCTTTAACCATGGATCCTTAATAGCAATAATCTCATCCCCATTTTCAATGACCATTTGAAAGCTTTACATAATACTTCTTTAGTTGTGTGGATTCCAACCCAAATAAAACTAGGTATTTTGTCTTTAGTTGCTTTTAACACAAGAGAGTGTGGAAAATATCGATCTTTAAAAACTCTAGCCACAAGAATGTGAGGGTTATGCATGAAATTCTAGATATGTTTGCCCAACAAGGCGATATTGAAGCCAAGTAAATTCCGGAACCCTATACCCCCTTTACTTTTTTACAGACTCATTTTATTCCAGGACAACCAATTTAACCCTTTTTGAGTACCAGCCGCTCCAGAATTCCACCAATAGTTATTAAACATCTGTTCCAATTGCATGCACAAAGATTTAGGGAGCAAAAAATTTGACATACTATACGATGGTATAGCTTGTGCTACATTTATGACAAGCACCGCCTTGCTTGCTTGGGAGATGATTTTAGCACTTCATTTTTGAATACCTTTATTAGCTTCATCTTTTAAATAGCCAAATACCCTATTTTTTGATCTGCCAACTAGCGAAGGTAACCCAAGGTACTTAGTGTTTGTGATCTCGTTGTGTACACCTAGAATTTCTGATAGCTCCTGTTACTTATCACATCTAACATTTACACTGAAAAAGATTCCGGACTTCTGGTAATTAATGAATTGTCCATAGCACCGTTCGTAATTATCAAGGATTCTCTTGACGTTCATTATCTCATTTATCGTGCATTGAAAGAACAAGAAGTCGTCATCTGTGAAAAGCAGATGTGACACAGTTGGGGCTGTTGTAGATACTTTACAGACCTATATATCACCATTAGCAGATTATTCATCTAAATCATTCGATAGGCCATCTACATATAACAAGAATAGGTAGAGTGAAAGGGGGGTCCCCCTGACGCAGACCCTTTTTCGGAAAAATTGGACCAATCAGAGAATCATTCAAGCAAAAATTATAAGTTACAATTTTCACAAATAATATCATCCATTCTACCTAAGTGATATATAGAATCCCATACTTATCATTCTTTGTCTGTGAAAAGAACAGTTTACTCTATCATATGCTTTGCTAATATCCAATTTTAAAGCAAACCCCCCATACGACCCTTCTTCTTCGTGTTCATATGATGAATAATTTCAAAAATAATTAATGTTAGGAAATGAATAACACACAGAGGGGGTGAATGTGTTTTACTGTTTTTGAACTTTTCTTGAATGTTTATGGTTGAACAAAGTAAATTAATTCTTGTAGTGAAATGTGTTCATGCAGAATTTAAACTTGCAGAAATATAAAGAACACAGATCTTTAAAACTCACTTAATTTTATATTAAAATTAAGACTATTTTGGTACAAAATTTCTAGGCTCTTTGTTGATAAAGAGCTTAGCTTCTCCTTGAGAGTGTTACAAGAAATTTGATCTAAATTGTTACAACTGACTAAAGGACCAGTGTTAACTTTATAACTTAGTTAACTGCTGGTTTACACAATGGATAATAAAACATGCTATTAGCTTTTCTAAAATGTCACTTGTCATTTCTATTTATAGAAAAACAGATCTTCCATTTCTGGCTTAACATATCTTATCCCGTGTTCACTTTAATCTTCCTTTATCAGTTAATCTTTGCCATTGATCTTGTACATTCTTTAAGCTGCTTTTTGTAGACTTGTCAATCCAGCTGTTGGATTGTTTGTTGATTATTTATCTTGGATATTCAACTGATCTGCAATTTTGTACTATGAGATTATACCTCGAGATCTCCGATTTAGGTTTATAAAACACTTGACATCTCGATAAGTATATTGACTTATCGAGCTCTCCAGTATTCTATGTTTAGTTTGGCTTGTAGATGTCTTCAGATCTCTATAAGAGATTTTAGGCTTGTCGAGATCTCTAGTCTTCACATATTCACTTTGACTTATCGATAACTCTTAGTTCTCTAGTGGCTTCCTGACTTGTCGATATCTTAGAGTTTTTTAGTCAAATTTACCTTGTCGATATCTCAGAGTTCTCTAGTAAATTTTGACTTATCGATATCTCTGAATTCTCTAGTGGAACTTGACTTATCGATAACTCAGAGTTCTCTACTGAATGTAGACTTGTCGATAACTCTGAGTTCTCTTATGAAGGAATGACTTGTCGATATCTCCAATCTTCAGTTCTTCAATTTGGCTTGTCGATATCTTCCTGAGTTCTCTAGTTGCTATCCTAACTTCTCGATAAGCCATTCTGGAGTTCTCGAATGACTTCTCTATAACATTAAATCTGTGACTTGTAGAGATCTTGACTTAGAGTATTTTTCTCCAAAAAGATTTATTCAACTCCAAGCTTCTTCAAAATTCTTCTGAGGCATGATAGTCTTCCAGATAGAATCCTTAGGCTTGATACTATTTCTGGAAAAAAATTCCAGTCTGCTCATTTGCATTTTTACAGACTTTAAGTGTTACAAGTACAAAATACAAATTAAGATAACAATACAACTTACTTAGGGTTGACAAAATGTCTTAGTCTTGTTAAATTACAGGCAGGTCTTTTATAACAATTAATACATTTTCAGTTATGCTTCTATTCTTCACGAAAGCAAACTGAGTTTCTGAGATAACAAAAGGCAAGATGAGTCTCAATCTTTAGCTAACACTCTAGCTAATATTTTATATAAAACATTACAAATTGCAATTGGTATGAGGTCCTTCATACATGATGCATTCTCTTTTTTAAGAATAATAACTACATTAGTACAATTAAGTTCATCCGGAAAGTGATTACCTCGTAGCCAGTTCTTGCAGCAGTTGAACACCTCGTGCCCCAGGCTTGGTCAGAAACTCTGAAAAAAGGCCGGATTGAGTCCATCATGCCCTAATGCTTGGTCAGGGTTCATTTGTTTGATGGCCGTGATGAATTCCTCAAAGGTGAACTCTTCCGTTAATTTGTTATTTTGTTCTAGCGTGACAGTTCTGTGGCTAGTCATATTCATATCTTCCACCAATTGTTCCTCTTTCATAAACAAATCATTTAAATAATCACTCACTATCTTGCATATTCCATTCTGGTCTTCAACTCTATCCCCATTATTGTTAGTCAACACACTGATCTTATTGGCTTTCTTTCTCGCATTTGTAGAGAAATGAAAAATTTTTATGTTATCATCGTCTTCCTTAAGCCAAAAGAGTTTTTCTCGCTGCTTTCAATATATTTCTTCATTAAGAAGCAAGACATTTAGCTTTTCTTTTCATCCATGTACTCCTGCATGCTTCAGGCATCAGTACGATCCACCAGCCTATTGAGTTTTGCTTTGTGATGTTTAACCTTTTCTCTGAACTTATGAAAGAAGGCCCCCCCCACTGAGCCATGAAAGAAGAGACTTCGAGGAGTTTAGGAAGAAGATGTATAGTAGGTAGAGCAACCTATATTTCTTTGACTTCACTAATGAAAGTTGGTTCTCTCAGCCATACATTTTTTAAGCGAAATATATTTTTTTTCGAGATCTCAACTTTAAAAAAGTTCAACAGTAAAGGCTCATGATCAGATACCTCCCACGTAAACTTATATCCCTCCAAATTCAGCTCAAATAATTGACATTCATTTGTGGTACTACGAAATCCATCTAGAAGATACTGAGGGTGGCTTACTATGCCCTTCTTGTCTGATGTGTGTAGAAGATTATTGAAATCTCCCCAGATGCACCAAGGAAGTGGGGAGATACAAGCTAATCCACGAATTAAGTTCCAGGATTCTCTGCGTCTTGTGCGTTCAGGGTGTCTATAGTAGAATGACATCCTCCAAGAAATAGTATTATTCTCCAAAAACAAAACATCAGTATGGTGTTGTGAATAACCCGAGATTTGGCAATGCAACGGAGCCTTTCAAAGAACTGCTAGACCTCCACTATGCCCATTTCTATTAACTGAAAAACAGTACTAAAAACCAAACTGAATTCTTAAATCTTCAATTTTATTAGCAAAAGAAATAGTTTCTATAAGAAAAATAAAACTGGGTTTGTGAACTTTTAAAAGATCACGTAGAGCTCAAATTGTCGGAAGGTTCCCAAGACCTCGACAGTTCCAACTTAGACAACTTATTGTTGATGTAGCTTGCTTAACAAGCTTAGCTGCTTAACAAGCTTAACTGCTTAACAAGCTTAGCTAATAAAATAGAGCTGGTCTCTGCACAATCCTCATTGGAAAGATTAGAGTCCTTTGTTTTGTTGATATCCAGATCAGCTCGACTCTTGTGTATGTGGGTCTCGTTATGCTGTTTTTCTTTTCTTTAATTTACGCCCATAAAACTCTTCATTATCCAGCCCATCAAACACAATGTCTTTCAAATTTGACAAATTCTCCCTCTTATCCAAGTTGTTAGCAACAGTATTTGAGTTACCCGGAAAATCAGTATATCCTGTTGTTCTATCCCGTCCCCACGTATGTGCTGATTCGATTGCGTGAAATCTGTATTTTGAAATCCCCGATAATCCGGCTTGCCGTTACCAGCTCTTCCCTTCATCCCCAGTCATCGTCTCCTTCCTCCCTTAGCCACCTGCTTTTTCCACCATTCACTACCCGTCGAGGTGGAGCACGAAGCCAGTGTCCCCATTCCTTACTCACCAGTTCGCTACCGGCATCCAACTTTTTCTTGCAGAAATGCTCTGTATGAGATAACATGCCACATATAAAACAAAAGTCCCCAAGTTTTTCATATTTACAATTAACCACAACCTCTAACTTATCCTTTTGAAGGATTTTATTCTTCCTCTTCATTGGCCTTCTTACATCTAATCTTATTCTCAATCTAATAAACTCACGCCAGATGCTAGAGTTATTCTTGGAGCCATACTATAGGAAAGTGCCAAAGAAATTTCCAAGTTATTTCACTACCCAAATCATGTCATCTCTGTGATAGAATTGGAACAAAAATAATCTCAGGTTTTAGATCTTTGATATTGATTCCCATGGCAGGTTTCCATAGATCAACTGACTTCGTTGGCATAGCTCGACCATTGATATTTTTCTCCGTTAAAAATTGTCCCACCAAGCACAGCTCAAACCTGTTCACCTCAGCCTCCCCCTCCACACCTTCTTCTAAAACTAGGTTCTCGTTCTCCTCATTTTCAATGTTCAAATCCACTAGTTGCATACTCTCACGTACGTAGATAGGAGAAAAGACACTCACATACTCTCATTAGAAAGGATCTAAAAAAATTGAAATAATTTTTCTTACGACTGTATAATCTTGATTGTTAGATATATTTGATAATGTCATGTCTAATATGATTTGTGTTTAGTTTTCAGATCTTACTTAACAGGACAAATCAGTACTTATACTGGAGTCAGGATTTAAGATATCAGAACTTAAGTTGTTAGAACTTAAGTTATCAGGAGATATTTATCAGGAGATAATATCAGGACTTAAGGAGACATTCAGATAATGAAGGCGGCTGATTGAAAGGAAAGAAGATCAAGACAAACGCAAGAAGAGATATGCATAAAGAAGGAATTCTATGAAGAATAGAATACTTGGAAGAAAAGATAACTAGTTGATATATTTTAGGAAGCAGAATTATATTCCATATCAATTAAAACATTATCTTGTAACTGTGTGGTATATAAAAACAGACATAGGGTTTACACTATATGTGTTATTATAATCGAAGTTATTATTCATTGTAACCCTAGCATCTCTCGTGATAATTTGTTCATCACTGAGAGAGGACAATTCCATATTATAACAAAGTTTAATAAAGTTTGTATTCTGTTACTTGTGTTCTTTAATTCGATTTGATTGCGATAAACACTGTATTCAACCCCCTTCTACAGTGTGTGTGTGACCTAACAAGTGGTATCAGAGCAGATCTGTTAACACACAAACAGTTTAAGATCAAAAAATAATCATGTCTGAAGAAGAACAAACTCCAACCAAGCCCACCAAAACTGAAGAACCTCCAAAGACTCAAATCCATAGTCGATATGAGACTATTAGAGTTCCTATACTGAAACCATCTGAATATCCCATATGGAAGGTGAGGATGTCTATGTTTCTGGAAGCTACTAATCCAGAATACCTCGACCGAATCAATGAAGGACCACACAAGCCAACCAAACTCTCTGTTGTAGTTGCAGGTGAACTAGCAAAGTCTGTACCAAAGGAGAAGAGTGATTACACTGCTGAAGATATCTCATCAATTGCTAAAGATGCTAAGGTACGACACTTGCTGCATAGTGCCATTGATAATGTAATGTCAAACAGGATAATTAACTGCAAGACTGCAAAGGAGATATGGGATGCCTTGGAGACAAGATGCCAGGGAACTGATTCAATTAAGATGAACAGGAAGACTATACTCACTCAAGAGTATGAACACTTTGACTCAAAGACTGATGAGACATTAACTAGTTTATATGACAGATTTGTCAAACTATTGAAGGATTTGTCACTAGTTGACAAGGAATATGATCTTGAAGATTCAAACCTTAAATTCCTGATAGCTCTTCCTGAAAGTTGGGATTTGAAGGCCACCATTATAAGAGACAACTATAATCCTGAAGAAAAAACTCTTGATGAAATTTATGGGATGCTCAAGACTCATGAACTTGAGATTGAACAAAGAAGCAAGAGAAATGGAAGAAAGTCAAGGACAGTTGCTCTAAAAGGCTGAGGAGGAATACCCCAAAGTAGCTGCCTCAAGGAAAGGCAAGGGAAAATCTCTCATCACAAAGTCTGTTACTGAATCATCAAGTTCTGATACTGATGATGACTCAGAAACTGAAAGCTTTCCTGAGATGGATCCTGATGAAGAGATGATGAAGTTGTGTGCTCTTATGGTGAAAGGAATCACAAGGATTGCATACAGGAAATTCAGAAAGGGAAAGAAATTTTCCAGGAAAGGTGCAAGTTCTGATAAGAAGAGTTTCAGAAAATCTGAAGGCAAAGGAGGAAAGTCTGATAGAGGAGATTACACATATGTCCAATGCTACAACTGTGGTGAGAAAGGCCACATATCTCCTGATTGCAAGAAAGTGAGAAGTGACAAAGGCAAGGCTCTTGTCACAAAGAAGAAAAGTTGGACAAATACTTCAGATTCTGAAAGTGAGGTGAACTATGCCTTGATGGCAAATACGGATAGCAGTTCTGATGTTGCTGACTTAAAGGTACCTCAAACTACTTATGCCTTTCATACTGATGATATTAATGAGTTGAGAAGATATCTTAAAACCATGTTCATTAGTTATAGAGATCAAACTTTAACATGTGAAAGATTAACTTCTGAAAATCTTGCTTATAAAAAGAGGAATGATTATTTAGAAAAAGAGTTAGTCATGTTCCATCAAACTCAGAAAGATAGAGATGATGCTTTCTATGTTAGGAATGAAGTACTTAAAATGAATGAATCTCTAAAAACTGAGTTAGAAAAGGAAAGAGAGATTATCAGAACTTGGACTAACTCTGGTAAAGCAACTCAGGATATTCTTAGTAGTGGAAACTGGAAAGAGGGCTTAGGTTATGGAAATGATAAGACTGATAAAGGAAATGTAGAAGTTGAGCCTATAGTTGTTAAACAAGCCAAAGGTAAATCTTGTTAAGTTTGTAGCTGTAAAGTCTGATATTGATAAATCAGAAGTTAAAGAGAAATTAACTTCTGACAAACCAAAACAGGGTAAGCCAACTGAATTAAACATAGGCTTAATGACAAAGAAGCAACTTAAGCATAAACTGAAAGATGTTAAGAATGTAAACAAGGTAAAGCCACCTAGAAAAAATATGAATGGAAAGGAAGGTGTGAACAAAAGTAACAATTATAAGCCTGTTCCTAATGCTCCTAGAAAAACATGTCATAACTGTGGAAATTTTAACCATCTGGCTTCTTTTTGCAGGAAAAATAAGAACATAAACTCCTTACCTTCAAAGTCAGGAGTTAAGAGTCAGTTTGTTAGATATAGGCCACAAAATCCTTGTTTTCATTGTGGTAGTATATGGCATTCCATTTATACTTGTAAGGAATATCATAGTTTGTACTATGATTATTATCAAATAAAACCTTCTTTAAAGAAAGTTAGCACTGTTCCTTCTAGTGTAAGTTCTGATGCAAAGTCTGATAGTGTAAATGATGATAAGAAAAATGTTAACATAAACTCTGATGCTAAATCCGCTGCAAATATTAACAAACTTAATAAGGCCAAAGGATCCAAGCAAGTCTGGGTCCTTAAACCTAATTATTAATGGTCTTTGTGATTGCAGGGCAACAGGAAAAACATCCTAGTTTTGGACAGTGGATGTTCATGACATATGACCGGAAATAAAGCCCTGCTATCAGACTTTGTGGAGAAAGATGGCCCAAGTGTTTCTTATGGAGATGGAAACATGGGAAAAACTTTGGGATATGATAACATCAATCTGAGGAATGTCATCATTGAAAAAGTAGCTCTGGTCTCAGGACTTAAACACAATCTGCTCAGTGTTAGTCAAATCTGTGTCAGAGGTTATCATGTGGATTTCTTTGAAGAACACTGTGAAGTTGTAAGCAAATCTACAGACAAAGTTGTTCTGAAAGGATACAGGCATGATAACATTTATGAAGCCAAGCTTTCAATAAGTACTGATGGTTCTGCAATCTGTCTGTTAAGTAGAGCATCAATTGAAGAAAGCTGAAATTGGCACAAGAAACTCTCTCATTTAAATTTCAACAATATAAATGAACTAGTCAAGAAAGATCTTGTGAGAGGACTGCCAAAATCAATATTTGCTCCTGATGGACTTTGTGATTCATGTCAAAAGGCAAAACAAAGAAAATCTTCTTTCAAGAGCAAGACTGAATCATCAATTCTTGAGCCTTATCACCTACTACATGTTGATCTATTTGGTACAGTGAATGTCATGTCTATTGCAAAGAAGAAATATGCTATGGTCATAGTGGATGAGTTCACCAGATACACATGGGTGTATTTCTTGCACACAAAAAGTGAAACTGCATCTATTTTGATTGATCATGTCAAGCAACTAGATAAATTGGTCAAAGATTCTGTGAAGATCATAAGAAGTGATAATGGCACTGAGTTCAAGAATTTGATCATGGAAGAGTTCTGCAAAGACCATGGAATAAAGCATGAATTTTCTGCTCCTGTAACTCCATAACAAAATGGAGTTGTTGAAAGAAATAATAGAACTCTTATTGAAGCTGCACGAACTATGCTTGATGAAGCAAAGTTGCCAACCTACTTTTGGGCTGAAGCTGTGCAGACTGCTTGTTTTACTCAGAATGCAACACTCATTAACAAGCATAGAAAAACAGCATATGAGATGGTGAAGAAAAAGAAGCCAAATCTGAAGTATTTTCATGTATTTGGATGCAAGTGTTTTGTTCTTAATACTCATCCTAAACAGCTATCCAAATTTGATCTAAAAGCTGATGAAGGAATTTTTGTTGGATATCCACTTTTCACAAAAGCCTTCAGAGTCTACAATTTAAGAACAAGGGTTATCATGGAATCTATCAATGTCTCTTTTGATGATAAGAAGATTATAGGACTTGAAGATTTCAATGATCATGATCACCTGATATTTGAGAATGAAGTTTTAAATTCTGATACTGTAAATCCTGACAGTCTAAATCCAGATACTGCAAACTCTGATGGATTAAACTCTGATGTTATTGAAACTGTGGTGACTACGCCAAAGGAAGATGCACATGTGCAGGGGGAGCATACTGAAGATTCAACCACATCTCAAGAAGCATCAGAACCTACAACAGGCTCTTCAAGTTCTGACTCATTAAGTTCTGATGGGCCAAGTGCTGATAATTCTGAAAACTCAAATTATGAAGGATCCAACTCAGAGAGCATAATTTCAGGGGGAGCATCAGAAAATGTTGATGAAGACAACATGGATCATGAAGGTGCATCCAGTTCTAGAGAAAATCTTCCATCTGCAAGGAAGTGGACTAAAGCATATACACCTGACTTAATTATTGGAAATCCTGATGCAGATGTTAGAACTAGAACAGCTACATCAAATGAATGTCTTTATCACTCTTTTCTCTCTCAGACTGAACCAAAGAAAGTGGAAGAAGCTCTTCAAGATCCTCATTGGGTGCAAGCAATGCAGGAAGAGTTAAATGAATTTGAAGGAAATAAAGTCTGGACCCTAGTGCCAAGACCAAAGAACAGATCTGTTGTTGGTACAAAGTGGGTGTTCAGAAACAAAACTGATAGTGATGGCATAATAAAAGGAATAAATCAAGGCTGGTTGCAAAAGGATATTCTCAACAGGAGGGAATTGATTATGATGAAACATTTGCACCAGTTGCTAGATTGGAAGCCATAAGGATATTTTTGGCTTATTCTGCTCACAAAAAGTTTACAGTCTTTCAAATGGATGTGAAAAGTGCTTTTCTCAATGGAGAATTGGAAGAGGAAGTATATGTTAAACAACCTCCAGGTTTTGTAGATTCAAAATTTCCTAATCATGTCTACAGACTAGACAACCCACTGTATGGCCTTAAGCAAGCTCCAAGAGCATGGTATGAGACATTAGCTCAGTTTCTTCTGAAAAGTGGATTTAACAGAGGGACTATTGACAAAACATTGTTTTATCTCAACCATGGAAAGGACTTACTTTTGGTGCAGATATATGTTGATGATATCATTTTTGGTTCTACAAATGACAGACTTTGTAAAACGTTTGCCAAGCTGATGTAGTCAAGATATCAAATTAGTATGATGGGGGAACTTAGCTATTTTCTGGGCCTTCAAGTCAAGCAGAATGAAGAAGGCACTTTTATTTGTCAATCCAAGTACACCAGAATTTTGCTGAAGAAATTTGGAATGCAAGATTGTTCAAGTGCATCCACTCCCATGGCCACTGCAACAAAATTGGATAAGGATACTGGTACATCAGTAGATATTACTGATTACATAGGTATGATTGGCTCACTACTCTATCTTACTGCAAGTAGACCTGATATCATGTATGCTACCTGTCTATGTGCAAGATTTCAAGTAGATCCAAGAGAACCTCACTTAACAGTTGTGAAAAGAATTTTCAAGTACCTTAAGGGTACAACTGACCTGGGATTGTGGTATCCTAGAGAATCAGACTTTAAGCTAATAGGTTACTCAGATGCAGATTTTGCAGGATGCAAAATTGACAGGAAAAGCACAAGTGGAAGCTGCCAATTTCTTGGAGGCAGATTAGTTTCTTGGTTTAGCAAGAAACAGAAGTCAATTTCCACATCAACTGCAGAAGCAGAATACATTGCTGCAGGAAGCTGTTGTACACAGATTCTTTGGATGAAGAATCAGTTACTGGATTATGGGTTAGAATTTTCTAAAATTCCTATCTACTGTGATAATCAAAGTGCTATTGCTATGACAGGTAATCCAGTTCAACACTCAATGACAAAGCACATCAGCATTAGGTACCACTTCATAAGGGAACATGTGGATGAAGGTACAGTGGAATTGCATTTTGTTCTAACAGATCAACAACAAGCAGATATCTTCACAAAACCACTGTGTGAAGCTACTTTTACAAGATTGGTAAATGAACTTGGAATGGTTTCAGGTTTTTTCTCTAAATCTGCTTAGTTTATGTTCTGATACATCAGATTTTATGATCAGTATTTACAGATATTACTATGTTTGTGTATTCTATGCTTAAATTGAAATCTGCTTAAGTGTTGATTGTTGTCTGATGTGAATTTCTAAACTCTAATAGTGATATGCATGTCTCCATGACTATTCAATCCAATGAGGATAATTGTGCTAGATGCTGAACTAGTAGTCTTTAATATACTAAAAATCCCATGTTTGAAGTAATTGTTTATGTGGAAATCTTTTAACACAAGCAAATTCTGATATTGAGCTTAGTTAAGTTTACTTTGTGTATCTTCTTACTAAGTCAAAAACTAGAATAGTGCTTCTTATCTGTTAAGTTCTGATGTTAGTAAATCTGGTGAATGTACTAAGTGCTGATAAGCCTCAATTATCAAAAGAAAAAGAAAAGAAAAGAAATAAAAATCAGGTACTCCTTTGAGATCTAGAGTAAAAATGTGGAAGGGAAGACCCAAGTGCATTGCTGGTATTAAGTTATATGCATTAGAAAAGCAAAATAAATATTTTCTTGGTGACTTTTCACACTCTATGATTACTGGAGAAATACTCTGATAATAACATAAATTCTGATAAGCAGTCGTGACTCACTTACACTGAGAAGCCACTGTAAAATGGAATTTCAAAAGATGCAGAAAATAAGCACAAAACAGTTGAGGTGGACTCATGAATGAACTCATTCTATAGTAGACTTTAAAATAATGACAGATTTTGAGCAAAGTTCTTAGTTAAGCCTTATTTCTAAGATGTACTGAAGTGAATCAGACTTTAATCTTTATCTGATATTTAGCTTACTACACACACATACACCTCATATGAATGATGAAAATTACTGTGGTGATAAATGTTATTTTAGATGAACAGGTTAAGTGTCAGTTGCATAAATTCTGAGGACAAATTATGATGGAAATTCTGATGATTAAATTCTGAAGAAATGAAATCAGTATTTGTGTGAAGAATTACAGAAATAGACATTCACTTTTCGAGTTAAGGAGCCATGTTCTGATGACTGTTAAGTTCTGATATAAGTCTAAGTTCTGATATTAAATCTTCTTTACTTGACTTATTTGTGGTTAAATCTGAAACAGTCATATTTAAAATCAGAATATGTTTGGGTGAGATATAAACAACAACATAATTTGGGTTAGTGGTACTCGTATATGCACAGTAATTTTTACTTGTTTCGTGTGCTCATTAACTCCTGTTTTAAGCTTCCAATGGCTGTCATTATTACTCATCGATCTAGGGAGACGAGGCTTTACTTCTTTTCATTTCACATTGCATGCATCTCTTGGTCTTCCCTTGTCTATATAACTGACCAATAATCCTTTAGTAAAAATCAATTCTTTCTTCTCTCAAACAATGAATCAGTTTGGTTGGTTTTACTGCTATGGCTCAAACAAGGTGACTATCTGGAACAATGGAGTTCCAACTCGTTATCCTATAAACAACATTCCTTCTAATCTCTGGATTCAATTTCCAGAAATCATTAAAAATGACTTGTTGACTGTTCAAAGAGATCTTCATCTCCGTTCTCTTCGTCAGCAGGAGAGAATCATTCGTCTTTCTATTCTTTTTATTGAAGATAGGAAGAAGAATTAATTGCTATCCTCTTATTTCTCTTCACTGCCAGCTTTTCCAGTCTTTTAGACTAGGACTAAGGCTGTTGATATTAGGGATTCTAGACTAGGGCAATCTTGTAATTTTTTGCACGTAATTTAAGTTTCATGAAATGTATTCGTTTGATATATTAATGAAATTTTACTTTATTGCAAGATTTTATCTCTGAGTCGTTTCATATTCTGATGACCTTTTAAATTCTGATAATAATCAAGTTCCGATGACCTTTTAAATTCTAATAATAATCAAGTTCTGATACTGACGTGGCAGTATTTATTTCCTTGGTTTATTTTTGGTCATTATCTCAACGGTCATATTTTTCAGAATATTGGTTTATGAGAGATAAAGCAGTAATAATCATTTATTTAATGGGATTACTTGGTTAGTGGGACGGTTTTTCTCCTTGAAAAACTGCATGTGATAAGTAATAATTGCTTATTTACCGTGCCCATTAACTTTTGCCTTAACTACTGCATGTCTGACAGGTGTAAAGGTCTGTTCCACTACTTATTAACTGCTGTCACGTGCGGTGTCTAAGTAAAAGAGATAAAAGACTTTTAAATCTTTTATTTTCATTCTTATTCTACTCTTTCTCTTTTCTTATTCTCTCTCACATTTTCTGACGGTTTCTTTACAGACATTTTATCAAACACCTTACAGGCAATTTTATTTCTCACTTATTTCTCATGGGACCCAAGGATTTAATTATTGATGGAGCCATGTTTGTACCAAACAACTATGCTGCAATCTTGAACAAGGCTGAAGCTCCATCAGATTTGCACTTTGTGCAAGATTTCTTAGCAAATAGTGAGATTGGGTATGCTTTGACCCAACCTCAAGCTATTTCAAGCCAACATATACTGACGTTTTGGCGGACTGGGCATTTTGATGATGATGGTGCTACTGGTACTCCAAGCATCGTATTTGAAGTAAATGATGTTAAGCATGTGGTTACTCCTGGAGTAGTTCGTAAAGCTCTTCACTTACCAGAAGGCTGTACATTCTCAACAGTGGAGGACCCTGTTCTACAGCAGCTCATGGCCAGTTTGGGCTATGAGAGCAGTTTGGGAAAGCTTGGACAATTGAAAAGAGCAAATATTAGGAAGGAATGGAGCTTTTTCTTCGATTGTATCACTAAGGCATTCGCCAATAAGTGCTCCAACTTTGATGTCATTCCAATCATGAGTCAACAAATCGGGTATGCTCTTATTCATCACACTCACTTTGATTTTGCAAGTGCTGTGCTAGGTTTCATAGGGGATAGGATGACAGAGGATAGGAATGTAGTATACTTTGCTAGATTCTGTCAGCTTATATATTCTTTTTGTTGTGCTGATGAGCCCTAACCTACCACTAATTTAAATCCACCCTTTAAGCTTGCAAAAAGGGCTTTTAATGACTTGTTAAATGCTGACATAAAGAAACAAGTGGTTAGACCCTTACAGATTCCTCAGTTAATGAAATAGATACTGGTAAATGCTGATCCTCAAACCTACACATCTGTTTACCCTGATGTTCAACCCACCAACACATCCCAGCCACCACAACAGCCATCAGAACATACCACATATACCCACACACCTCAACCTTCTCAACCTCAACCTACTCAACCCTCAATCAGGACATATTTCAAACCATCACAGTCATCTCAACCTCAACCTTCAGCACATCCTGTGCAGCCTTCTTCTGCTAGAGCAACAACATCAAGATCTAAGAAAGTTTCACAACAGAAAAGAAGGAGGATCATCTTGAGAGATGAATCAGATGATGAGACACAGGTTCAACCTACAGAATTTGTTGTTACTGCAGCTGAGAAAGTCTCTTCTCAGAAAGATACAGAGACTGGGAGTTCTAGGTCCTTGAAAAGGCCTAGAACAATTAATTCTGATGATGTAGCTCCTACAGTCTCCTCAAAAGCTAAAATATTTAAAACATTAGCAAAAAGGCCTGTAGATTCTGGTAAAGGAATGGAAGCAGCAGCTAAGGAAGGGGGTCAGGAATCTCTGATCTCACAAGACCCTGTTGAAGCTCACAATTCTCCAAGTGCAGATCCAGAACTTTATGCAACTCATCACTCTCCACTTCATGAGCCAAAAAAAACTCATATTCCCACACCTCCAGTATCTCCAGTACATGCTGATAACCAGGGGCCAAGTGATGAAATTGATATCCATAACTTGGAAGTGCCTCAGGTTTTGTATCTATAAGCTCCACCAACTCAAATCACTCCACCAACAACACCAATTCTAGATGCTGATTTTAATGAAGATATTCCTTCTACACCAATTCTGAATCTGGATGATGAAAATCAGAATTTAGGTGAGCATCAAGGTTTGGTTGTTGATCAGAACTTAGTTGGAGATCAGTACTTAGAGGATGATGTTGAAGCCTCAATAGCCTCTCATACTATTATTTTATCAGAGGATGCTGATGATGCTGATTCTATAAGTTCTGATGCTGCTAATATTGAACTTACTGGTGAAGCTGCTGTCAATGTAGATGCTGATACAGCTGGTCCATCAGGACATGCACCTCAACAAACTATTCATAAAGCTGACTTAGTCAAGAAGTTTGTTACAGGGGAAGCACCAGTACCTTGGAGTAAAACTCCTAGAGGAAGGGAGTGGTCTAAAGAATGGAACAAAGTTACTTTTGTTCCTTCTTCAACTATACTTGCTGAGCACTTGGGAAAAGCTGATGAAATGCTAGTCAATGATGATTTCAAGACACGGCTAAGAGTTACTGCACTCAGTACAAGACACCTTCAAGGTCAACAATCTGTAACTCAGGCCAAGGTGGACAAAATTCAAAAATCTATCAATCAGAAAGATATGGTTTCCAAGCTGGACAATAAAAGGTTTTTCAAACCTACTTTTGACAGAATTGAGTACATTGAGAAAACCCAAGAGAAACAATGGTCTCAGATTGATGAAATTTTGAAGAATCAATATTCTCATCAAAAGCAACTCAATGAGATCCAATCCTCAGTGGAATTGCTTCTCTCTCTTCTTTTACCTGCTGATGTCAAAAAGGGGGGGGAAGTAATTAGGTCCAAATGCAAAACTGTTAAGACGCTGAAGGGAAAGGATGATGAAAAAGATGACCAGGGAAACTCTGGAATGGGTGGAGGTCATGGTCAAGGTAAAGGTCTTTCATCAAGCAAAGCTAGAAGTACAAGTCGAAGAACAAGTTCTGATACTGGGAGAAGAATAAGTTCTGATACTGGTAAAAGGATAAGTTCTGATGAACATCTGGAACTTGATGAGGAAATTTCAAGACAGTTATTTCTGAAAGAAAATCCAGGAATGGACTTTGAGAGTCTAAAGGAAGAAGAAGCTAGACTTAAGTTAGAAAAAGTCAACTCCAAATCTAAAGCTTATGTTGGTGAAAAGAAACTTCCCAAGGCTAAAGGCATTGTGATAAAAGAAAGGACAAATCCTGAGGCAACCAAGGCCAAATCACAAATAGAAATAGATCCAAGGTCCAAGGGCAAGGAAAAAGTTGATGAACCTGTAAAGGTTTATGTGCCATTTATGGATGAAGAAATATCTGATGAAGAGTCTAGTCTTACTCTGATACAAAGGAAGATTTTTCAAACAACTTCTAACATGGCTCAAGTTGTTCAGAGTCAAGATATAGTAAGTTTTGATATGATGATGAAGCAAGCAACCTCTGACATAGCTCAAGTTGGCTTGATATCAGAAGATAAGGAAAAGGAAACCTCTGACATTGCTCATGTTAAACCTTCAAAGTTACTCCTACCAGGATTCACCAAAGCTAAACAGACTCAACCTTTGAAGACTGCAACAAGTGGTTTTGAAGCAAGAGTGGTTACAGGAAAAGAAGCAAGAGATAAATCTGGATTAGGTAGTGCTGATTAAAGAAGAATACATAACACAACCAATGATCCAACTTCTTTAAGTGAACTAGATGTTGGAGCAAATTAACAGAGAGTGCTGCAAATTATTTGAGGACTCAAATTCAGAGAAGGAAGAAGCTCTATTCTGTAAAGTCTGACAGCACATACTGTCCTAAGTACAGAGATCACAAGGGTGATATTGTCAAGATGAAGCCTAACTCTGCTAAGATTATAACTACCTTTCTGGGTTATAAAGCTGTGGAATTCAATCTTGAGTCTGACAAGGCATATTTGATCAGACTAGATCAGGACATAAAAAAAGCTAGAAAAAATGATCTCAGGGCTGCTATCTTTCAAATTGGTGAAGATACAGTTGAATTGAAGAATGCTAAAAGGAGGATGGTTAATGAACTTGAATATGCTGAGAGATGTTTGTTAAAGAACTATCTCAGAACAACTCCTGATATCAAAGAGATCAGTAATTGAAGCCAAGTCAAAGATCTACAACTGCTTAAATTCAGATGTGTATACAGACTGAAGCTGTTATCAGACCTTGAGGATGGTAAAGCTGCAAGGACTATAAGTTGTAGTTATCTAGTCAATTTTTCATGCATTTGTACTTAATGTTTTTGACATCATCAAATATCTGTTGAACTTGTATATTATGCTAATTTACAAGTTGGGGGAGATTGTTAGATATATTTGATAATGTCATGTCTAATATGATTTGTGTTTAGTTTTCAGATCTTACTTAACAGGACAAATTAGTACTTATACTGGAGTCAGGACTTAAGATATCAGAACTTAAGTTGTCAGAACTTAAGTTATCAGGAGATATTTATCAGGAGATAATATCAGGACTTAAGGAGACTTTCAGATAAGGAAAGCGACTGATTGAAATGAAAGAAGATCAAGACAAATGCAAGAAGAGATATGCATGAAGAAGGAATTCTATGAAGAATAGAATACTTGGAAGAAAGGATAACTAGTTGATATATTTTAGGAAGCAGAATTATATTCCATATCAATTAGAACATTATCTTGTAACTGTGTAGTAATAAACACATACATAGGGTTTACACTATATTTGTTATTATAATCGAAGTTATTATTCATTGTAACCCCAGCAGCTCTCGTGATAATTTGTTCATCACTGAGAGAGGACAGTTCCATATTGTAACAAAATTTAATAAAGTTTGTTTTCTGTTACTTGTGTTCTTTAATTCGATTTGATTGTGATAAACACTGTATTCAACCCCCTTCTATAGTGTGTGTGACCTAACATTGATTATTATTATTATTATTATTATTATTATTATTATTTATTGAAATCTCATTCCTATTCCTATAAATTATGTTCAAAGTTTCATGATTCAAAAGGCACCTTAATATATTCATATGTTTTGATTTAGTTATAACGTACATTTACTGAATCAGAAATTTGATTGCTAGCTGAAATGTTGTGTTGTTTACTTACTTACGACATGATGCCTAGTTATGGACTAATTGTTCAGAGTTTCAAACTATAAGCTCGTAGATCTTTGTGGTTGTTGCTTATGCATTTGTATATTCCATTTGTTATTGAACTTTCATCACTAATTAATTTTGTAAAATTTAGATTGAAATAAAAATTGTCTGTACAAACCAGATGCGCGCAGTTATTATTAGAACTAATGACTAGACCTGCCAATTTGTTCGTGTCGTATACTTTCGTCTCATATATTTTCGTGTTTCGTGTACTTGAATGTCAAACACAAAACCAACATGTTTAGCGTTTATGTACATTCGTGTTCGTGTACTTTTGTTTCGTGTCATTTCGTGCCGTGTATGTCGTATTAATTTAATATTAATATATATTAAATTCAATATTAATAAATTAAAATATAAGATTTTTAGGTAGAAAAATTGTAAAATATATGAAAAAAATTATATTTAGATCTCAATTCTATAAAATATAATGAAATCAAATAATATTTTAAAAATAAATTTGCATCCATTTATTATAATTCTACATATATTTATAAAAAATATTAAAATTTAACTATGATATTTATTTATGTCATATACTTCGTGTCGTGTACTCGAAGGTTAAACACAAAACCGACACTAAATCTCGACCGTGTACCTTCATGTTCGTATACTTTCGTGTCGTGTACTAAAAATGCAAACACAAACACTAATTTTTTGTGTCGTGTCCAAAATTCCCGGGTCTAGTAATGACTAATGAAGTATGCAACAAGAACATATTTCCATCCTACAACGCGTGTCGGATTTTCAATCAATTATGTTGGCATTCTATACCTCAGAAATCTATTCAAAGGGGCAACTTTAGCCTTTAGGCATCTTAGTGAACTTTAGTTAGGCACTAGGGACCTTTGCTCGCGCGCTACGCGTGCTAGCAAAAAAATATTACTTTTATTATTTTTGACGATTAGCACCAAATAAATTATTTTACCATTTCTTTTTATGATTTGAATATTTTATTTTTTGCTGAAAATCGTGGTGTCGAGTTTAGATAAAAGTCTTACAAATAATATTTCCATGAATAGTTGCGATATGATGTTAGTTTTATTTTTTTTATTGCTAATATATAAGAGAAAAAACAAAAGTTTCAAATTAGATAATAGCATAAATTAATTAATGTGATTTAATTTTAAGAAAAAAATTGTAGATACCAAATTGTGGTCAAAATGAAATATAGTTGACGTATCTCTTATTCTTTTATCAGGTTTCATCACCAAAAAGTTTCAGTTATTATTTTTACTACAACTACAGAGTAACCATCACTTGAATAAAAAACGAAGGTATTATTGTTATTCATCGAGTCCATTTTGTTACTTCCTCCTCTATATGCACCCTTACATCATTGATTTTTTTTCACACATGATATTTCATATGATACTTCTATGTATATCTTTAGGTTTTCTGAACATTAGTAATGAGTTTGATTAATCAATTGTTTGAATCTGATTTTATTAATCCATGCATATTCTTCAAATCATAAATCAAATAGCCATTAAGAAAACATATAATGATTTAACAATTATAGATGAAAATTAAGTATATTTAAAACTTGGGGATTGATTTTGAGTTGAAAGAATATTTAGTAGCAAATGTTTCAATCATGCATTTGAGCAATCCATAGAATAGTTAAATGCAGAACAAACATGTTGCAATCCAACTTGTACTTATAATATGCATACAATGTCTGTATTATGACATAGGTATTTGATAAATACAGTTTGAAAGAAAAAATTTAAGTGCTACATCTCATGGAGGTATATATTTTTTATTTTGTTAATTTACCTGCAAAGTGTTTACCAATTAAACTGCAACAACCTAGTACGATCTGACAACATTCTATGATCTTGTAGCAGAGGATTTGGAGAAAAACAAAACAGAAAATGGGCAATGTTGCCCAGTAAAGATACAATTATTTAAAGGGGTTGAATACAATTGTATAAATGTTTTGAACAAGTAATAAAATATAACAGCTTTTTATATATCTGATAAAAACTGTTACAAAATCCTCTCAAGAAATACTGATGTTCTTGAGAGCTGCTAGGTCGAATGATCCTCGAGTGTTATTTACTAAGTGATGACCTAAACCGTGTTTATATACTACACAGCTACAACAGATTATTCTAAGATATGCATTATCAAAAACTAACTGAAACTGATACATATCTTAAACTAAACAGATAAAGTCCTATCTCTCAGACGTAACAGATATCTGCTCCACATTATAAGGAATAGAACAAATCCTCTAATGCTGACTATCTTCAAATACTGATGTCATACAAATCCTGATGACATACCAAATCCTGACGGTACATCAGATCCTGATGACATCGGAACACCCAGATCCTGAGCTTCTTCTGATCATTGAGAATTCAATATGTAACAATCTCCCCTAATTTATGCTTAATGCAATGAAGCATAAATTCCATTCTCAATGATGCCAAAACCATTCTACAAAATGTACAAGGAGTAAAGCTTACTTCAGTATCTTCAGATAACTGACAGTTGTTCCAAGTAAGTTCTTTAATCTTTCTTCCTCATTGTCTCGTAGGACTTTAACAAGCTTTTTCTTCAACTCTCTCTTCTCTTCAGTGTCTTCTCCAAGCTGATAGATAGCTAATCTTAACTTAGAAATTGAACTTTTGCTTATCTCAAGATCACCAATCAACATAAAGCTTAAACTGACATCTTTATGATGAGGACTGAAGGATAATTGAGGACTGTTGAGAAAAACTTGTAGCACTGCAGCTCCCTTTTTCATCTGCATTTCTTGACCAGTATAAGTTCTGTACTTAGAAACATAATCACCATTGTATTTATCATCTTTTGTCATGACTCTTCTTCTGATCATATCAATGATCATAGAAGACCAGTTTCTGGTGACTTTGCTCTCAACTCTAAGAAGATAGTGAATGTATTTCAATTCTGTCACCGTCTTCATTAAGAGTTGCTGCAATGTAAAGATTGTTACTTTACCATCTCTGAAACAGTACAGAATCTCTTCTCTGACATCATTATCATTTATCTTTCTATGAACAATCTTCACAGCTTCAACTTTCTCAAGATGTGAAGGAGAAATTCTTTCACCAAGATTTTCTGTCAGAGTATTTGTATCAAGCAGATCAGATTCTAAGATCTCCATACTGGAATGACCAATGCCTCCTCTGGTTCAAGATTTGATAAGTTTCAGTTTTTCATTGTATACCACCCAAGAAGGCTTTTTGATGGACTTATCAACATCTTCATGTTCTGAGATAGAATCTCTTAACCCAGCTGACACAAATTCAACATGCTTAAACCCTTTAGAATAATTGAATACATGGATGTCTTTCCATCTTCTATTCTTCTTTCCGAGAGGAACATAGCTTGAAGACAAATCATCAGTCTTCCCTTCTGCTTTATGCCATAGCTCCCTCTTTGATTTTAAAACTCTCTGCAAATATTCTTTGCATGCTTGATCAGCTTCCTTTCTATTAATCTTTTCTTTTTCATCAACCTCTGAAATATGAGAAGTGATTACCAGAGAAAGAGCTGACTCGTTTAATATTTTGATCACTTTTTCATCAGACTTAAAATCAGTTATCAGGTTCACAGCATCACGATCTACTTTTATCTCAGGATTTGTGTCTGCATAAGGAGTTACATTCTGATTTGTTGTATCAGCTTGATCAATGTCAGTGGCTGATCTTTTCTTCCTTGGTATAATCAACTCTTCTGGCTTATGAACCTCTTTATCTTCTTCATTTCCTTGTACAGGAACATAACCTTCTCTGGATAGAAAATTCAGAAAAGTAGAGTTGAAAACAGTCACTTGCCTTGATCCAAAAGTTCTTCCACCTCTTCCTCTTCCTCTTCCTCTTGCTCTTGCAGATCTACCACCTCTTCTTCCTCTTCCTTTAGAAGTGTTAGCTTCAGCTTCAATTTGAGCCAAAAGCTCCTTTTGCTGCATAACTGCTTCTTCAGGTGTTAGATCAGGAAATTCTTCAGTTATATACCCAAGAGCACTCCTAGCATTCTTCTGCTCAAACTTCTTGTCTTTATAGTACAAGGCAATCTCTTCACCTATTTCCTTATGTCTGTAAGGAAAAAACATCCCTTTAGCTTCTGCTAAATTTGAGATTGTAATATCATCATCCTCAGGAGCACCTGCAGTAGTCTTATGCTTGGCTTTATAAGCACCAGTAGACTTCCTTTGTCCTGAAGAATCATTCTTCTTAGAATATTGAAGTTGTTGAACAGTAGAAGTAATTTAAACATCTGTAGCTGGATTATTCTTATCACAATAATCATCAATATCTTTATCCTTTGTCTGAATAGGATCTGGTGTACATTTTATAGCAGCTATCTTCTCCCCCTTTTTGGCATCAGTATTTGAAAGAAGAGAAAACAGAGCATCCAGTTTGTCACCTATGGAAGAAACCTTGTCTTCCAAGGAGGAAAGTCTAGAGGTCATGCTGTCTTGAGATTTAACATCTTTGATGGTATTTTTCACACTTTTGATTTCAGCTGAGTTAGGGTGTGAAGCAAAAATCCATCAATTTTCTCTTTGACACCAGCATGAGACTTCTTCATTTCATCAAGTTCAGAGTGAATTCCTTTCACAGAAATAGTTGTGGCCTTAAGATGCAACTTCAGATCAGGAGTTTGAATTTCATAATAAGCACGACGAATGTGTTGCAGGCCAACATCAGATGAGATAGAAGAATTTGCAAGTCTCCATTAATAATCCCATTATGTCTGTTTGAAATACTCAGTATCAGAATTGTAATAAGAAGGATGGTCAGTGAAGTGCGAAGAAGAACCAACATTGGACTTCTTAGATGCATCAATTACAGACTTAAGCTGAGCAGTATCAGGATCATCGTCATCACTATCATTGTCAGAGTCAGACAAGCCATCAGAAGAATGTACAGGATCAGGCAGAAATGCCTTGCCTTTATCCAGATTTTTTGCAAGAGATGCCTGTGGCTGATGTGATCCTGAAACAGAAACATAGTAACACCTAAATCTCTCTGTTCTTTTCAAGTGATCTCATCACTTCTCACACAATATATTACTTTTAAGATTAATATTATTCTCACAGAAGAAACTTTATAAGTAAAGAAAAACTTATAAGATTCTTGTCTCAAAACTACCTCTCCTTTTGCCAGTACAGGAGACTGCCACTCAAAATATTTTTCTCTCTTTTTTATTATTTTCACACAGTCTCACAGAAAGGCTCAATCACACATATAGCAAAGAAATAAGAGATGGCTGAGAAGAGTTGTATGTTTGTAATATAAATAGAGGTAACCTCAAATAAGAGACTATTTATAATCATACAAATATGAGAATATATGAGAAGTTAGCAATACCTGAAGGTGATTCCTCAAGTGGAAGTGAAGAAAGTGGAGGAACAAACAGCACATCAGGATGCTTTTTCAAACTAGCAACTAGTAATAGATCATCAACAGTTGAAGGATGATTCTCAGTAGGAGCTGATGCATCATCAGGATTTGATTTGTCAGGAGATGTTGAAAGACCAGCATCAGTACTTTGAACTGATGGTTCTTGTGGAGTCTGAGACATGTGAGCTACTTCAGCAATGCTTGGTGAAGGTTCTTGTGTGCTCTTCTCAAAAATAGGATCATCAATGATTGCATCCACTTATGACAGTATCTCCTGATGAGTTTGCTTTTCCTGAAGTAGTTGAACAGAGTCTGCAAGAAGATCACTCTGAGCAATATTAACAATGATTTGTGTAGCCTCAGTGTCTGCATCTTCCCTTTGAGAAGATGGTTCTTGTGTGACTGGATGTGTTACAGTTGCTAAATCCCTTTGAGACCTAGGTTCTTGTGTACTGACATCCTTGTCAAGAGGCTGAGTCTTCTTCTTCTTTCTGATATATCCAACTACTTCTTCACTTCTTCTTTTCAACTGACTCTTTGCAGTTTTCTTGTATTCAGCAGTTGCTTCAATTACTGGAAGCTTGTCAAGCAGAGCACTAGCATCAGTAGTTGGCTCCTTGATTTCAGTAGTGTCAATCAAGTCATCAGGATTTTGATCAATGGACTTCTTTATTTTTGACAGGGACCCTATTGGCATCTGATCATCTGATTCAGAATCTTCTTGAATGAAAAGCTTTTTTTCTTGATTGGAAAGCAGTCTTCTTTCTTCTCACTCTCACTCAGTGAGACTTGTTTAGCTTTCTGTTCAGATGTGACAGATTTCTTAAACAACCTTTTCTTTGTTACAACTGATGTCTTTTGAGAGACAGCAGAGGAGGCTAATTTAGAGGCTTATTGTGTTTGCTGTTTGGAAGAAGAAATGCTTGGGTTAGAAACAAGATGGGTGATTTCTTGAGTCTTAGCATCAGGAACTGTGACAGAGGTGCCAGCATCAGGATTTGCAGGCACTTGTGCAGGAGTAAGTCTATTTCTCAACAGAAATTTCCTGACCTCTCTAGGAAGAAAGGGTGGTCCTGAAAATTTATTCTTTTCATCCCTTTTGATATGATCAATGATTGTTTTTTCAGAAATTTGAAAAATAGGGAGTAATTCATCATCATCAAAAATATCATTAGGGCATAGATAAATGAAAATCAGTTGTAAAAATCTAGTATACCCTATTACTCCTGAAACATCTGCTATCCTAGCAATTATGAACTGTAATACAGTATTACCATAATCAAAGTTACCAGAGTTGAGAAGAGATTACCCAATTCTCATGGAAGTGGATGGAAGAGCATCAAAGTTTATTGTCTTATTCAAGAAACATCTACTGATGCAGTCAAAGAAAGAATTCCACTCTCTTTTCAGTTTGCTCCTGACCAGTTTTCCAATGGTTGTGATTTCTCCTTGATAGCCTAAAGTCCTTAACATATCAAACAACTGCTCATTGGTGTGAGTATCGGGAGCACCATCAAGAGCAGGCAATCTCAAGGCTTGAAGCAGAATGTCAGCATTAACTTCATGTCTTTGGTCCTTATACTCAAAAGAAAAGCCAGTATGTGTTGAATTTACCACTGCTGTGTTCCAGACCTGCATGACAGCCCTGTATGACACCTTAACAGGATTTGTGAGAGCATATCCAATTGGACATAGAAGGAGAAAATCCTAAATATCATGAAAAGATGATGGTAGTTGCTGATGTGTAAGCAGAGCTATGTAATTGTTAGTGCTAAATGTGTTTCCATAAATGATTGTGGTTTGACTGAAGATTGGTGAAACTTCAGAAGTTGTCATGATGTGAATAGCTTGTGCGAGAGAGTAAGTGTGAGATGTGTGCAGTGAAACTATGTGTATGATGAATTGTGTCACAGAATTTCTTCTGATTTTATAGCTTCACTATTCAGAAATATGTTTAACACACTTGTATGAAGAAGGTAACCTAGCGAATTCGACTTCGAATAGGAAACAATATTTGAGTAATTGATTTTGATATTGGAGGAAATTGTGGAAGTAAATACAAAATACATACAGTTATATCAAGACACAACTGTAGAAATTTGTTTATCTGATAATCCACCATTAATCATTAATTAAGTGGGACACTTAATTGTAATAATAAAGCTTACTCAAAGATTGATTAACACTAATATTCTAAATTAGAACGTGCTGACCTGTCGTCAGGATTTGAGACCTTTCTTCTGTCAGGATTTGAATAACTCAGGATATGTTGATTCAAATTCAACATTTGTTTTTCAAAGCATCACAAATTATTAGCAACCACAATTTTAATCAAAACATTCATCAAGAATTACAGTTCAAGTAGATGAAGTAAAGATTAACAGGCTTCAATGAGAACATTCACATGCACATAATACGAGATAAACAAAGACTAAATCTTGTAATCAAAAGAAATTTCATTAATATATCAAAAGAGTGCATTTTATGAAATTTGTAGATTACATGCAAAAGATTACAAGATAATCCTAGTCTAAGATGGTGAACATCAACGGCCTTGGTCTAAAAAGCCTGATGGTGAAGAGATACGGATGGATGATGTTTACTTCTTCTTCCTACTTTCAACAAAGAGAACAGCAAGACGAATGATTTACTCCTGCTGTTTAAGATTGTGGAGATGAAATTCTCTTTGGAAAAACAAAAGATCATTTTTGATGTTGTCTGGAAGTTGAATTCAGATGTCGTATGAAATGTTGTTGATGGGATATGAAGTTTGGATTCCATTTCGAAAAATGGTCACAGTACTTGTGCCATAGCAATAAAACCAGCTGGGGTTTGCCATTGGTTGAGAGAAATGAAAGGATGTGTTTTTACTGAAGGATGAGAAGTCATTTAAATAACCAAGAGAATATCAAGAGACTAAGAGACTGAAAATTCAACCTAATGAATTAACCAAAAGATTTCTTTTTAAGGCGCGTCTCCCTAGACCGATGTGTAATGATGACAGTGATATATTTATTCGGATATACACAATTAGCAAATGAATTCACTTAATTTATCATGCATATAAAATAGAATACATCAAATATTTCTAGCGTAATATCTAAAAGTCACAACACTTAGGACATATCAGGATTTGATCAATATACATCAGGATTTGATCAAATATAAATTGAAATTAAAAATTTACTTGTCCCAATTAACCATACCAAGTCCATTCACAAGCTTTGTAAATGTTGCTTCAGGTAATGGCTTTGTGAAGATATCAGCCAGCTGCTGTTCAGTAGGAATAAAATGAAGCTCTATGGTTCCTTCCATGACATGCTCTCTTATGAAGTAATATCTGATATTGATGTGCTTTATAAGAGAGTGTTGCACCGAATTTCCTGTCATAGCAATAGCACTTTGATTATCACAATAAAAAGGAATTTTTGAGAATGATAATCCATAGTCCATGAGCTGATTTCTCATCCCTAAAAAATGAGCACAGCAACTCCCAGCTGCAATATATTCAGCCTCAGTAGTTGAAGTAGAATTAGATTTCTGCTTCTTGCTAAACCATGAGACTAATCTGCCTCCCAAGAACTGACAGCTTCCTGATGTACTTTTCATGTCTATTTTGCATCCAGCAAAATCAGCATCTGAATAACCACATAATGCAAAATCAGCTTCTCTTGCATACTAAAGTCCAAGAGAAACAGTACCCTTGAGGTATCTGAAAATTCTCTTTACTGCAATAAGATGTGGCTCCCTCGGATTTGCCTAAAATCTTGCACACAAACAAGTGGCAAACATAATGTCTGTCCTGCTAGTAGTTAGATATAACAGAGATCCAATCATACCTCTGTAGGTTGTCACATCGACTGTTGTACCTTCATTTGGATCAAGTTTTGTAACAGTTGCCATAGGAGTACTTGTAGTTGCACTTTCTTGCATATTAAACCTCTTCAGTAAATTTCTTGTGTACTTGGATTGATTGATATAGATGCCATTATTAGTCTGTTTAATCTATAAGCCTAGGAAGTAACTCATCTCTCCCATCATACTCATTTGATATCTTGATTGCATCAACTTTGAAAACTTATTACACAGTGTTTGATTAGTTGATCCAAAATTGATATCATCAAGATAAATTTGAACTAAAGCAAATCTTTACCTTTATTCAGATAAAACAGGGTTTTATCTATTGTACCTCTTTTGAATCCACTTTCAAGTAGAAACTGAGTAAGGGTTTCATACCATGCTCTAGGTGCTTGCTTCAGTCCATAGAGTGCTTTATCAAGTCTGTAAATATAGTCAGGATGTTTAGGATCCAAATCCTGGTGGTTATTTAATATAGACTTCTTCTTCAAGTTCTCCATTGAGAAATGCACTCTTGACATCCATCTGGAAGACTTTGAACTTCTTGTGAGCAACATATGCTAAGAAGATTCTGATTGCTTCCAATCTGGCAACAGGAGCAAATGTCTCATTATAATCAATACCTTCCTGTTGAGAATATCCTTTTACCACCAATATTGCCTTGTTTCTGATGATTGTTCCATGATAATCAGTCTTATTTCTAAAGACCCACTTTGTGCCCATAATTGACCAGTTCTTAGGTCTAGGCACCAGCTTCCACACTTCATTTCTTTCGAACTCATTCAACTCTTCTTGCATAGCCATGACCCAATCTGCATCCTTGAGTGCATCTTCTACTTTCTTTGGCTCTTCTTTTGAAAGTAAATTTTGATATAAACATTCATTCTGAGTTGCACTTCTTGTCTTTACACCATCATCAGGATTTCCAGTGATCAGGTCAAGAGTATGATCCTTAGTCCATTTTCTGGAACTGGGAAGTATCCTTCTGGAACTAGATGCTCCCCATGAATTTAATGCCTCATCAAATCCATTTGAGGCTCCCCCTGAATCTGTTGGGTTATTTCCTGATGAATTATTGGGACTTGACTTATGTTCTTCTGATGTTGAATCAGCATTGGATTGAGAAGAACTTTGAGATGATTCTTCAGTGTTAACATCATCAGCTGACCTTTGTCGTTGCTCCCCCTCAACTTATGTAGGCTCATTAGAACAATAATTATCTTCAGAATCTGAAGGAGTGTCAGGATTTGGATCATCAGGATTTGACAGTTCATTAGAGTTTGATCCAGATTCCAACAATGTTTTTTCATTTACAAAGATTAAACTTTCATGAGTGTCTTCTTCAAAACCAGGAATCTTCTTATTATCAAAAGATACATTGATGGAGACTACTACAGTGTGTGTTCTTAGATTGAACACTCCGTAAGCTTTTGATGGTGAGTATCCAACAAAGATTCCTTCATCAGCCTTTGATTCAAACTTTCCAAGCTAATTAGTATGAGTTCTCAAAACAAAGCACTTACATCCAAATACATGAAAATATTTGAGACTGGGCTTCTTTTCTTTTAGCATTTGATAAGGAGTAACACCATGTCTATTTATCAGAGTGACATTCTGAGTATAACATGTTGTGTTTACTGCTTCAGTCCAGAAGTAAGTGGGTAGTTTTGCTTCTTCTAGCAGAGTTCTACCAGCTTCAATTAAGGTTTTGTTCTTGTTAGGAATATGTGTATTAGTTTGATGATAAGTTAAGCAAAACACTTAAGTAGAAATCTAGTGTTTGTAGCCTCAACGGATAAGACCATCTTGGCTATCCGTTGAAGGAGTAGCTTTACTTAGCAATAAGTTTAGTATTGTAGCACATTTCACTCTCTGGTTTCAAGCTGTAATTCTTAGATGTTGTTAGGAAATAATCAGTCATGTTGACTACTAATGGATGTACAAATAGGAGGGCTAATTGTAAATATTTCATGCCTTGTAATTTTGTATAAGTGAAGAAGTGTCAACGGATATTGAAGACCTTCAACGGATAAGAAACAATACTTCAACGGATGTCTCTAATGCTTCAACGGATAAGTGCTTCAACGGATAAAGACTTCAACTGATAATGCATCAACGGATAAAGCTTCAACGGATAAAGCCTCAACGGATAAGGCATCAACGGATGAAAGCTTCAACGGATGCTTAGTTCATTAACAGTTGATAGTGATAATTCACAAGCTGACAGAGGCACATGGGTTGACAGAGACATACTGGAATATGGAAGCCTCTAGGAGGAATCAAGAAAATGCAGCATTTCCATTCTGATGCAAATAAGGAAGTATTCAAAGATTTACAGATTATCCTAGATTGCATTGGATAGAGAAATGAAGAAGAAACATGTGAAGAATCTTTTCAATTGCATTTTTACAGTTTGTCTTCACTTGTAAACTTGGTGATATATAAACCAAGTAGCAGCTAGTAATTAGACATGAATTTTCCTGAGCTGTTTAGAAAATATCAAAAGAGAAAATCATCTAGTTTGTACTAGGAAGCAGCTGTGATTTAATTCTTTGAATCACAGATTTTCTGAAATAACACATCTCTGGTGGAACAACAAATCCACCAGAAAAGTTTTTAAGTTCTTTGTGCTCATTACATTTGTGTTTGAATATATATCTGTCTGCATCAGCTTCAAGCAATTCACACACATTTGATCACTCAAACACTTAGCCTTAGAAACTGCTCAAAACTTGAAAAAGTTTTGAGATTTACATTCAACCCCCCTTCTGTAAATCTCATTGTTAGTCCAATGGGAATAACAATTGGTATCAGAGCAAGCTCTTAACATACAAAGAGTTTAAAGATCTATTCTGCTAACATCATGAGTGCACAGAAGAATCCTCCTGCTACCATCATGAGTAGGAAGGATATTGGTGTAAAGATTCCAGTCCTGGAAAAAGATAATTATCATCACTGGAAAGTTAAGATGCATTTACATCTTCTTTCTCAAGATGAAAGCTACATCAACTGTATTGAAAATGGTCCTCACATCCCTCACAAAGTAGCCACAGCTGCTACTGCAACAGTTGCTGTTGGACAGTCCATTCCCAAGCCAAAAGCAGAATGGACTATTGAAGACATGGAAGAAATCCGCAAGGATAAGAGAACCATGAACATCTTGTTTAATGGCTTAGATTAAGATATGTTTGACAATGTCATCAATAGCCAAACTGCAAAGAAAGTTTGGGATACTGTACAAATCATCTGTGAAGGTACTGAGCAGGTCAGAGAGAACAAGATGCAGCTTCTTATTCAACAGTATGAATATTTTCACTTTGAAGAAGGTGAATCATTAAATGATACCTTCAACAGGTTTCAGAAACTGTTGAATGGATTGAAGCTGTATGGTAGAGTGTACCAAGTCAAGGATTCCAACTTAAAATTTCTTAGGTCTCTGCCAAAGGAATGGAAGCCCATGACTGTCTCTTTGAGAAATTCTCAAGATTATAAGAACTTCACACTTGAAAGATTATATAGAATTCTGAAGACTTATGAACTTGAAATGGAGCAGGATGAGCTGTTGGAAAAGGGAAAGAGAAAAGGAGGAACAGTTGCTCTTGTAGCTGACAGTGAGAAGATGGAAGCCAGGAATGAGGAGAAGACAATGCCAAGTCTCAAAATTGGCACAAGCAAATCAGAATTAAGCAAGGGTAAAGAGCAAGTTGCTGAGGATGAAGACAATTCCAGTCAGGATGAATCTGATGATATTGAAGAACATTTGGCCTTTCTGTCCAGGAGGTTTGCAAAAATAAAGTTCATGAAAAACACAAAGTTCACTAAGCCAAACAAAAACATGGTGGACAAATCAAAGTTCAAATGTTACAACTGTGGCATTAGTGGACACTTTGCAAGTGAGTGTAGGAAGCCAAATTCTGAGAAAAAGAAATTTGAGCAAGTTGATTACAAAAAGAAGTATTTTGATTTGCTCAAACAAAAGGAAAGAGCTTTTCTCACTCAAGATGATTGGGCAGCAGATGGGGTAAATGAAGATGATGATGTGGAATATGTCAACCTAGCCCTGATGGCTAATTCTGATGAAAATGAAACTAGTTCATCAAGCAACCAGGGATAAAGAAGGAATCTATGGTACTTGGACAGTGGTTGTTCAAGACACATGACAGGAGATTTCACCCTGCTCACAGAGTTTAAGGAGAGAGCTGGCCCTAGCATAACCTTTGGAGATGACAGCAAAGGATTCACTATGGGATATGGCTTGATTTCAAAAGAAAATGTCATCATTGATGAAGTTGCATTGGTTGATGGTCTCAAACACAATTTATTGAGCATCAGTCAACTATGTGACAGAGGGAATACTGTTTCCTTCAATTCTGAAGCCTGTATTGTCACAAGTAAAAAGGACAATAAAGTGGTTCTAACTGGAGTTAGAAAAGGGAACGTGTACTTAGCTGATTTCAACTCTACAGATGCAGAATCCATTACTTGTCTTCTCAGCAAAGCAAGTCCAGTTGAAAGTTGGTTATGGCACAAGAAGCTGTCCCATTTGAATTTCAAGACAATGAATGATCTAGTCAAAAAGGACTTAGTTAGAGGAATGCCTCTAGTGGAATTCACAAGGGATGGACTGTGTGAAGCTTGTCAGAAAGGAAAGCAAAAGAAAGTATCATTCAGTAAGAAGCTTGAATCTGCAATTGATGAACCACTACAACATCTACACATGGATCTTTTTGTACCAGTCAATGTATTGTCAATTTCAAGGAAAAGATACTGCCTAGTGATTGTAGATGATTTCTCAAAGTTTTCATGGGTTTATTTTCTTGGTTCAAAGGATGAAGCTAGTGAAATCATCATCAATCATATCAAGCAAGTCAACAATCATCCTGATTTCAAAGTAAGGAATATTAGGAGTGACAATGGAACTGAGTTCAAGAATTCAACCATGAAGTTGTTCTGTGAAGAAAGTGGGATCATGCATGAGTTCTCAGCTCCAAGAACTCCACAACAAAATGGTGTGGTGGAAAGGAAGAACAGATCACTAATTGAAGCTGCAAGGACAATGCTTGAAGAGTCAAAACTCCCAACTTATTTTTGGGCTGAGGCTGTTAACTGTGCATGTTACACTCAGAATATTTCTCTAATCAATCAGGCAAAATGCATGACTCCCTATCAATTATTCAAGAGAAGAAAACCAACTTTAAACTTTCTACATGTCTTTGGTTGCAAATGCTACATCTTAAGGAATCAATCTGATCACAAAGGGAAGTTTGATGCAAAGGCTGATGAAAGAATATTTGTTGGTTATTCTGCTAGAAAATCATATAGGGTCTACAATCTAAGAACCAATATTGTCATGGAATCTGTACATGTTGTGTTTGATGATAAAAAGATTGATGGACTAACAGATGAGGGACATCATGAAGGACTCAAATTTGACAACATTGAGATATACTGTGATGATAGTGAAGATGAGAATGATGAAGAAGGCATCTCAAGAAGAATTCAGAATCTGCCTTTGGATAATGCACAGAATGCTGCATCCGTTGAAAGTCATAATTCAGCTTCCGTTGAAAGAAGCAATGCAGCATCCGTTGAAAGACAAAGTGCATCATCCGTTGAAGTTCATAATGAAGCATCCGTTGATCACAGTCTGTCAATGGATAATCAATTCACTTCATCAGTTGATAGAGCTCCCAATTCCTTTCAAAGGATCAGCAACTCAGGGGGAGTTTCAACAAATCAACATTCTATCTCACATCATGACAATACTGAGGCAACCTCATCTAGGGCTAATCTACCACCTCAAAGGAAATGGACCAAGAATCACCCTTTTGAACTGATCATTGGTGATGCTACATCAAAAGTACAAACTAGAAGGGCTACTCAAGATGAATGTCTGTATAGTAGCTTTCTATCACAGGAGGAACCTAAGAGAGTGGAAGAATCTCTATTGGATCCAGATTGGATTTTAGCAATGCAAGAGGAGCTAAACCAATTTGAGAGGAACAAAGTATGGAAGCTGGTACCCAAGCCAAAGAACAAGAGTTCTATTGACACAAAATGGGTATTCAGAAACAAGATGGATGAAAATGGCATTGTCATAAGGAATAAAGCCAGATTGGTTGCTAAAGGCTATTCTCAACAAGAGGGAATATATTTTGATGAAACATTTGCTCCAGTTGCCAGACTTGAAGCCATCAGAATCTTTCTAGCCTATACAGCTAATGCCAATTTCAAAGTCTATCAAATGGATGTCAAGAGTGCATTTCTAAATGGGGAATTGGAGGAAGAAGTTTATGTAAGCCAACCTCCAGGTTTTGAAGATCCAAATTTTCCAGACTATGTGTATTATCTGATGAAAGCACTCTATGGACTAAAGCAAGCACCTAGAGCCTGGTATGAGACTTTGTCAAAGTTCCTTCTAGATAATCACTTCACAAGAGGTACTGTTAACAAAACTCTCTTCTTTAGAAATGTTAATGGCTCTAAGATACTTGTACAAATTTATGTAGATGATATTATATTTGGATCTACAGATGATAAGCTTTGTAAAAAGTTTGCTAAATTAATTTAAAGGAAATATGAAATGAGCATGATGGGAGAGCTAACTTACTTTCTTGGTTTACAAGTTAAACAAGTTAGTGGTGGAATTTTCATTAGTCAAACTAAATATATTTATGATCTTTTAAAGAAGTTTGACTTAATGGATTGTTCACCTGCAAAAACTCCCATGGCCACTGCCACTAAGCTTGAATTAAACAAGGCTGAAAAGTCTGTGGATATTACAAGTTATAGAGGCATGGTTGGCTCACTTTTATATTTAACTGCTAGTAGACCTGATATAATGTTTTCTACATGTCTCTGTGCTAGATTTCAAGCTGACCCTAAAGAATCTCACTTAGTGGCTATTAAAAGAATTTTCAGATATCTCAAGGGGACTCCAAATCTAGGAATTTGGTACCCTAGAGAGTCTGGTTTTGATCTAATTGGCTACTCAGATGCAGATTATGCAGGTTGCAAAATAGACAGGAAAAGCACAACAGGCACCTGTCAATTTCTAGGGAACAAGCTTGTATCATGGTTCAGCAAGAAGCAGAATTCTGTCTCTACATCAACAGCTGAAGCTGAGTACATTACTGCTGGTAGTTGCTGTGCACAGATACTATGGATGAGGAATCAACTATTTGACTATGGTCTGACTGTTGACAAAATTCCAATATTCTGTGACAACACAAGTGCCATTGCCATTACTGAAAATCCAGTGCAGCACTCAAGAACCAAGCACATTGATATCAAGTACCACTTCATTAGGGAACATGTGATGAAAGGTACAGTGGAACTTCATTTTGTTCCAAGTGAAAAGCAGATTGCAGACATATTTACCAAGCCAGTTGATGAATCAACATTCACAAGATTAGTAAGTGAGTTAGGTATGCTTAATTATTCATAATCTATGTCATCTATATAATCTGTCTTGAAGCCTGAAATGAATTTGCTGTAAGAACAAAGCTGGCTTTAATTAAGACTTATCCTATCAACGGATATTCTCTATCCGTTGAAAGCCAAAATTGTTCTATGAACGGATGTTCATTATCCGTTGAAAGATAAATACATTTCTGGTAATTTTATCCTTCAACGGATAAAATGGTGTTGTTCATCAGCGGATAACTATTTCCCTTATCCGTTGAAGTGTCACGTCAGTTACTATAAGTGAGTCACAGCCGTTGATTCTTTAACTCAACCGTTGATACCACAGTGTTGTATGTATTTGTATTTAAGGTAGTTTTCAGAATTTATACAGTTTTATTTATTCTTGAATGGCTGTAACTTACTTAAAAGTATCATTTAATCATTTTATTTACGTTTTAATTCAAGAAAGTATAAAAGCGCAATTGAACTCTTATTCTCACTTTACGCTTTCTTGCAATTCTTATTCTCTTTCTCTCTAAATTCTCAAGTTTTTCTCTGCAACCTCTACTCACAACAATGGCACTAGTAGTCAAAATTATGTCTCAAACATGATTTGTTTATGAAAAGAATAATTTCATAGCCTTGGTTGAAAAGAATGAAGCCCATTCTGATTATCACAAGATGATGGACTTCATCAAGAACTGCAAACTAAGCTATGCAATGCTGGAAGCCCCATCCATCTACTGTGAGGTGATTGAGGAGATTTGGACAACTGTAGAGTTCAACTCCACAGATATGACTATTGCCTTCTCTCTCAAAGGTAAGGACTATTGCATTAATTGTGATGATATACAATCTTGCTTTAAGTTGCCTGAGAATAATGCCATGACACCACACACTGATAAAGATGTCTCTGCTATGCTAGATTCCATAGGCTATGCTTTTGATTCTGCTAGTTTAGGTAGTATTAGAAGGAAAGGCCTTAGGAAAGAATGGAGTTTTCTTGGAGATGCCTTTATTAAGGTTTTCTCTGGGAAGATTAGCAATTTTGATGCTATCACTTCATCTCTTGTTAATATGCTCTATATGCTAGTTTCTGATAGGTACTTTAATTTTAGCAAGTGTGTTATGCTAGAATTAGGTTCCAGATTAGGTAACAAAGCTAATAGACCACATAACATCTACTATGCTAGATTCTTTATGTTATTGGCTAACCATGTTGCTGAAGGTTTGGTTATATCCAATGAGAATAATAAACTCAAATGCTGGGCACAAGAGAAAAGGGTCCTTGCAGACCTTTTGAGAATGAACCTCAACAGCTAGGTGCCATTGGTATACTTGCCAATCATGAATGCACCACAGGTAAGTGAGGTAAATACTTCTATAACTCCTACTATTTCCAACCCCAATGTTTCTTTGCCTTCTAGTGTGGCTATGGAACCTGTGTCTTTGTCCAAACAGGCTCCTACCAAAGCCACCAAATCTAAAGTTTCCAAAGTCAAGTCAAAGAAACCTACCTCTGTTGTTTCTCAAAAGACAACAGTTGTAACAACTACCATAAACCCTGAAGGGAGTGAATAGGGTGTGAGTGGTGAGGGGAGGGGTGAACATCAAAAAGCCCCCCAGGATAAGGTGGGAGAGGTGAGTGGTACCCAAACCAGCCAAGCCACAGTCTCTCAAAAGACTGTGGTGGTTCAAAAGGAGTCCAACACATCCCTAGTTGCATCCTCCCAAAAGGTTGTAACTATTGAAAATAGTCCCCAACCAGGGACACAGAACAAAAGAGGGAGGGACACTGAAGCCACACATTCACCATTTAAAGCCTTTTCAAGGAAGAAGAAGGCCAAAACCCTAGTTTCCACACAAGGGACACATACAGCACAGATACATCCACCTGTATCTGTGCCTTCTCAAATTCAGCTTGATGTGATTCCAGCAAATGTGGAATCACAGCCCCATTCTCTCAATATAGAAACACACCATTCATCAAACTCTCCAACACCCTCTCTGGATGTGGATATGATATTCACATCAATTCCTGATTCTCCCTCATTAAAACTCAGGGAGGAGCCCCACTCAAAACCTGGTGATCATCATCTTTTAGATGATTTGTTGGATCATCAGCCAATTATTTCAGATGTAGTAGCAGAATCTGTGTCACCACACTTAAAATCAATCTACACAGATTCAACAATTATGTCACTTTCTATATCTACATCTTTTCCTTCTTCAACGGATATCTCTCATCCGTTGACAAGTGGTTGTTCTTCAACGGATAAGCTTAACAGCAGTTATCCGTTGATGCCATCAGTTTCCACTTCAACGAATATTCCCTATCCGTTGATGGTCTCTACACACTTAACAGAAACAATTCCAACTGTAGAGGACATGGCAACTGTACAATCACTTTTAGGTTTGAGGGAAGGGAGTGATCTTTTGAGTGAGAGGCTGGGTTGCTCCCAGACAAAAGGAGAGGTTGAGAGTCACCATATGCATGCTATTTCTTCCAGCATGGCAAAAGTGAGTGAGAGGAGTGCCACCTTAGAAGGTGAGGGTGAGGGTGTGAGGGTCTGTGTGAGCCAGGGGGAGCTATAAGGGTGGATCCAGCCATTGCTAGTGAGTTAATGAAAGTGGATGATGCAGAAAAGGAAAGACAATTTCAGCAACATTACAAAGCTGTCATTGATAACATTTCCTTGGATGCTGACACTTTTACTCACCCTGTTTCAGCCTATCAATTATTGGCTGCACAGGGCAATGTGGAGGCAGAACAGACACTACACATTGTACACACTTCAGAATCTCTTCTCAAAGATAAAGCTGCTGTCAACAGGCTGCCTTCTCAAGCTGGTGAGCCATCTGAAGAATTTGGAGTAAATTCTAATGATGATGACTCTAATTCTTTGAATGAGAGCATGAACTTAGGGGGAGTAGCAGGCCCAAGTTCTGTTCCTGATCTTTCTGAATGGGCATGGGCAAAACCATCAACACCAGGAGAGTTTGGTGTCTCTTTGGTCAGACAAGTCATGACAATTCAGAAGGCCCTTCAGGAGACTCAAGATGCTGGTACCAAGGCAATTCTTCAAGCTCATCTGGAATCTCTGCATCTCTTGCAGTTGCAGCATTACCAGCAAAATCTAAGTGTGGATGAGCTCAAGCAGGACATTGCTGATCTGAAATCCTACAATGCTGAGAAATTGGATTCAGTTATACCCTATGGTACTATGCAAGATTTGTTGGGAAGACTGAAGAAAGCATCTGATGCTGACAAGAGGCTGGCCAGATTGAAAGATAGGGTTCAAATCATTGAAGACTCTATGGTCACCATTCTTCAGAATCAACAAACTCAAACAAATCTACGCATGCAGCTGGCAAAAGCACAAGGCTTGACCCCTACCCTTGATGATAACAAAAAGGGGGAGAATAAAGGGGAAGGGGAATGAGAGCCATCTACAACAGTTCAGATTTCTCAAGTGCTAGTTCCTGTCATCACAACTTCTCCAACTATTCAAGTCAAAGGAAAGCTAGATGGAATTGATCTAATCCAGATAGCAGCAGCTGAATTGCAAGTCAAAGAGCAAAGGAAGAAGATTGATGAAAAGATGCAACTAATATTTGGTTCTACAACTTCTCAATCACAATCTGTGAAGCATAGCACAAAAGTGGAATCAATTATTATAGAACTCAAGCCAGTAGGGAGGCATAAGGATGGAGAAACTTCTTCCAAAGATCTGCAACCTATGGTTCTCAAGCCCAACAACAGATTCAATAAGGACTCTACAAAGAATCCTCTAAAAGAGGTGGATTTTCCTCTTCCAAAAGCTGATGAGGACAAGCTTTTAGGTAGAAGTATTGCATATCTCAAAGAGACCATGGATGAGGCTGTAAGGAGAAACATGGATATTATCTTCAGAGAGGGAAAGAGCATATGTGTGATGCAAGGACATCCCAAATTCTCAATAGCCAAGAGGGAAGAAACCAAAAGGTTGAAGGAAGAAGCCAAACAGCTAAAGGCTGACAAAAGAGCACAAGCACAGCTTGAAAAATAGCTAAAGTCAAGTCAGGCTGAAGAACAAAAAGAAATTGAAGACAAAGGTGAAGATGAAGCTATGGGGGACATGGTTGGTACTGAGATGGAAGAAAGAAGTAAGGAAGAATGGCAGAAAGGGAAAAGAAAGAAGGTCAATGCAAAGAGAAAGAAGGTAGATAAGACTGAAGAAACCCAATCAATATCCAAACCACTACCCTCTATTCCTGAACCCATTGTACCTGACCCCTTCATGAACATTCATGGTGAAACAATCATTCCCAAGGAGGAACCAATTGATTGGGACACCATCAAATTGCCCACCTTCCTAACCTCTTCTCCACCATCAAAGAAGCAGAAAAGAAGAATCAAATCAACACCCTTTAAAGCCTCAATCAAATTCACACAGAAGCCTAAGCCTAAACCTTAAACCTCTAAAGATGATTATGTTCACATCTGTGACATAAAAGAATTTTCAGACATTGAACTCTATCTGGATGAGCTGGAGGATGTAAGGGGAATAGCTGCCTACAGACAGCTACCAAAAAGACTAGTGTTCAAATACAAAGGAGCTGGGGAAAGAACATGGCCTCTTCACAGAATTCTGAATGAAGGCTACTCTACCTTGATCAGAGTCTACTCAGCCATACAAAGGGATTCTGGCTTTACCAGGACTGCCAAGACTGAGATTCTCAACAAGATTGCCAACATAAGGAAAACTTGGAGGGAGCCCAATGCTTTGCCTAGAACTTTACTCATTCAAGAAAGAGGAATTACAATTCACAAATCACCTCATTGGTTGATGGAGTTCAGAGACAACAAAGGATTCAGAAGATTTTTCAGAATTGAAGATCAGCTAAAGATTGCCAGTAATGAAACTCTCAAGGATATGCAATCTAAGTTAGATATCAATGAAGAAGATGAAGTTGAATTTTACAGACAACTTCAACTTCAAATAGAGGAGAATGACAGGAGGCTAGGAAAGAAAACCAGGGATCAAAGGAAAAGAAAGTAATTTGCTCAGGCTAAAGGAGCACCCTTGGAAGCAATGTAAATCTTCAATTCCATCTCAGCATATACATTTTTGTAGCACTTTTGAATTTCTGCTTTATTACAGTTAATAAATTTGTTAAGTGTTTTGTTATCATCAAGCTAAATCCAAATTTATGCCTACAGTTCTAGTAGACATAAATAGGGGGAGATTGTTAGGAATATGTGTATTAGTTTGATGATAAGTTAAGCAAAATACTTAAGTAGAAATCTAGTGTTTGTAGCCTCAACGGATAAGACCATCTTGGCTATCCGTTGAAGGAGTAGCTTTACTTAGCAATAAGTTTAGTATTGTAGCACATTTCACTCTCTGGTTTCAAGCTGTAATTCTTAGATGTTGTTAGGAAATAATTAGTCATGTTGACTACTAATGGATGTACAAATAGGAGGGCTAATTGTAAATATTTCATGCCTTATAATTTTGTATAAGTGAAGAAGTGTCAACGGATATTGAAGACCTTCAAAGGATAAGAAACAATGCTTCAACGGATGTCTCTAATGCTTCAACGGATAATATCCATCAATGGATAAGTACTTCAACGGATAAAGACTTCAACTGATAATGCATCAACGGATAAAGCTTCAACGGATAAAGCCTCAACGGATAAGGCATCAACGGATGAAAGCTTCAACGGATGCTTAGTTCATTAACAGTTGATAGTGATAATTCACAAGCTGACAGAGGCACATGGGTTGACAGAGACATACTGGAATGTGGAAGCCTCTAGGAGGAATCAAGAAAATGCAGCATTTCCATTCTGATGCAAACAAGGAAGTATTCAAAGATTTACAGATTATCCTAGATTGCATTGGATAGAGAAATGAAGAAGAAACATGTGAAGAATCTTTTCAATTGTATTTTTACAGTTTGTCTTCACTTGTAAACTTGGTGATATATAAACCAAGTAGCAGCTAGTAATTAGACATGAATTTTCCTGAGCTGTTTAGAAAATATCAAAAGAGAAAATCATCTAGTTTGTACTAGGAAGCAGCTGTGATTTAATTCTTTGAATCACAGATTTTCTGAAATAACACATCTCTGGTGGAACAACAAATCCACCAGAAAAGTTTTTAAGTTCTTTGTGCTCATTACATTTGTGTTTGAATATATATCTGTCTGCATCAGCTTCAAGCAATTCACATACATTTGATCACTCAAACACTTAGCCTTAGAAACTGCTCAAAACTTGAAAAAGTTTTGAGATTTACATTCAACCCCCCTTCTGTAAATCTCATTGTTAGTCCACTGGGAATAACAGTTCTTCCTCTCAACAACACCATTTTGCTGAGGTGTACCAGGAGCTGAGAATTGTTGCTCTATGCCTTTGTACTTGCAGAATTCCTCCATCTTTGAGTTCTTGAATTCAGTGCCATTATCACTTCTCAGGATTTTCACTTTGAGAGTACATCCATTTTCAATTTGCCTTATGTGGTCCAGAAGAATTTCTGGAGTTTCATCCTTCTTGTGTAGAAAATAAACCCATGTATATCTAGTGAAATCATCAACAATTACAAGTGTGTACCTTTTCTTGTTGATAGACATTATGTTCACTGGTCCAAAAAGGCCCAGGTGCAGTATGTGATATGGCTCAGAGATAGAGAATTATGTTTTTCTTTTGAAAGATACTCTTATTTGTTTTGACTTTTGGCAAGCATCACAAAGACCATCACTTGAGTACAGCATGTTTGGTAATCCTCTTACAAGCTCCTTCTTGGCAAGTTTATTGATTGAGCTGAAATTGAGATGTGAGAGCTTCTTATGCCAGTTCCAGCTCTCATCTACTGATGCCTTAGAGATAAGGCAAGTAGCTTCCTTTTCAAGACTTTCATGTAGCCTTGCTTCATAAATGTTACCATGTTTGTATCCTATCAAGACAATTTTCTTTGACTTGTTATGAACAACTTCGCAGTGTGAATCATAGAATACAACATGATAACCTCTGTCAGTGATTTGACTGATGCTCAGAAGATTATGCTTCAGTCCTTCCACCAGAGCTACATTTTCTATTGCTACCTTTCCAATTATCAAGTTGCCATATCCCAGAGTATGTCCAACATTTCCATCTCCATAAGATACATCTGGGCCAGCCTTCTTCTCAAATTCTGACAGCAGGGATTTATTTCCAGTCAAGTATATTTTTCTTGTTACCTTGCAATCAGAAGAATAATTAATTAGAAGGATTTTTAAGGATCCACACTTGTTGGGTCCTCTTTTTGGACAACTTAAGCCTTTGTGTGTCAGGAGTATTTTTTACAGTCTTTCCTTTGTCAGGATTTATCTTGTCAGAAGCAAGTTTAGTAAAATCAACAGAAGTAATCACACAAGCAACTTTATTAAACTTAGGCAAAGGTTCATAGTAATTGTGATACAACTTATGAGAAGAACTACAAGTATAAATTGAATGCCAACTACTACCACAATGAAAACAAGGATTTTGTGGTTTATAAAATACTGATCTACCCCTAACATCAGACTCAGGAATAGCAGTTTTCCTTTTCTTATTCCTCCTGCAATCAATAGAAAGATGATTAGTATTTCCACAGTTAAAACAAGTTTTCCTAGGAGTATTGGGAACAACCTTGTAATTTGAATCCTTAGAAATACCTTGCTTACCATTCATGTTTCTTTTAGGACTCTTTACTTGAGGTTTGTCAGTAACCTCAGATATTTTCTTTTTCAATTGTATTGCTGACAAAAGTCCTATGTTCTTTTCTTTCTTAACAAACTTAATGGTTTCCTTGCTTTTCTTTCTTTGAGTTTTATCATTTACTAGTTTTTCTTGTGATATTGATGTTGAACCCTTTTCAAAAGTGGATTTGGGTTCATCATCTTCTGATGAAATAAACTTAACAGGAGTTTTAAGGGAAATTTTATTTTCAATGTCAACATCCTTAATTCCATCTTTATAGCCTAGGCATTCTTTCCCGTTTTTCTTTGAGATCATCTCACGAACCTTTTTTCCTGAATCAGTCCAGGATTTAAGGGTTTTTCTCTCATTTTCTAGATCATTTCCTAACATACTGTATCTAGACTCAAGAATATTAACTGTATGTTTAGCTCTCTCACATTCTTTCTTCAAATCTAACTGATGAATTAAGTCAGACTCTAACTGATCATTCCTAGATTTCAAGGTCTTAATTTCAGTTATAAGTCTATCATTTTCTAAAGTCTTATTCTTAAAACTACCATGCAAAGATTTAAGAATAGATTTCAATTCAGATATATTTTCAATATCAAAAGAGAAGAAATGAGTTTGTACCTTAGGCTCAGATGCAGCAGGATCATCAAGACCGGCCATCAGTGCATAACATGTGTTTTCATCTTCAGAGTCTGAGGAGTCCATCCAATTCTTTCTTGAAGTGATCAGGGCTTTGCTCTTCCCTTTATCATGCTTTATTTTCTTGCACTCTGAGGCAAAGTGACCAGGTTCATCACAGTTGTAACACTTGATCTTTGTCCTGTCTAGCTTCCCAGCTTCAGAGTCATTTCCATCTTTTCTCCCAGTTGACTTCTTTTCACCTCCAGTTAACTTCATCCTGAAGCTTCTGTTGTTCCTAGACTTCCTGAATTGCATTCTCGTGAAGCCCTTAACCAGCAATGCGACCATTTGCATGACATCAGAATCTGTCATGTTCTCATCCATTTCAGAATCAGTATCATCATCAGGAATTGATGATGAATCATCAATATCTGATTCTGGAAAATTGTTCTTCTTTCGTACAACTCCAACAGACTTTTTTTTTGAAGCTTTATCATTAACTTTTAAAGCAACAGATTTCCCTTTGCTGCTTTTCCTCTCTCTCCTTTGCTGAACCTCCAAATCATGAGTTCTCAACATGCCATAGACTTCATCCAGAGTAATTACATCTAGATCATACTGATGATATGATTGAAGTCTGAGTCTCCCATTCTTCACTCAAAGCTCTCAAGAACTTGTTGTTTGAATCCTCTCGATCATACACATTTCCCACCAAAGACAGATTGTTTAGCAGAGTCAGAAATCTGTCATAGATGTCAGTGAGATTTTCATCAGGTTTGGCCTCAAAGTATTCATATTCTTGAATCAGAATAGCCCTTCTGTTCTTCTTGATGGCCATGGTTCCTTGTTATTGAGTTTCAAGAGCATCCCAGATTTCTTTGGCAGTCTTGTAGGCTATGACCCTGTTTGACATCACAGAATCAAGACTGTTATGTAAAATGTTTCTTACCTTCACATTTTCAGCACAGCTACTTTCTCTTCTGGTGTTCATTCTGTCTTCTCCTTCAGTTGATAGTGTTCAGCAACAGTTGGAGTTGCAGGCACCAGTTTTGTTGGCATGAAGGGTCCATCATTGATTACGTCTAGATAATCTGGATCTGTAGCTTCCAGGTACATGAGCATCTTCACCTTCCATGTTGGATATTCAGTCTTTTTCAGAATGGGAATTTTAATGCTTTCATACTTGTTCAGAGACATGTTTAGATCGTTTCTGATTATAAATTTATCAGTGTAGCTCTGATACCAATTATTACCCAGTAAAGATTCAATTGTTTAAGGGGGTTGGATACAATTGTATAAATATTTCGAACAAGTAATAAAATATAACAGCTTTTTATATATCTGATAAAAACTGTTACAAAATCCTCTCAAGAAATACTGATGTTCTTGAGAGCTACTAGGTCGAATGATCCTCGAGTGTTGTTTACAAAGTGATGGCCTAAACTGTGTTTATATACTACACAGCTACAACGGATTAATCTAAGATATGCATTATCAAAAACTAACTGAAACTGATACATATCTTAAACTAAACAGACAAAGTCCTATCTCTCAGACGTAACAGATATCTGCTCCACATTATAAGGAACAAAACAAATCCTCTAATGCTGACTGTCTTCAAATACTGATGTCATACAAATCCTGATGACATACCAAATTCTGACGGTACATCAGATCCTGATGACATCCGAACAGACAGATCCTGAGCTTCTTCTGATCATTGAGAATTCAATATGTAACAGGCAAGATGAAGATGTAAATGACATATTTTACATTTGACATAATAATGTAACACCTTCATCGGTCCCACTTCCTTATAGTACTAAAGCCTTCTTTTTTGTTGTTGTGTGTAGATGAAAATTGAATGCTTAGATGTTACACGATTCATCACTATTCTCGATCCATATTAAGATGATAATAATATTATAGTACGCCTATATGTACATCTAAGAAATATCTATATGTTAAACAAATGTATAAGAAATCCCATAATATAATGCCCGAGAAATATGATCTCGTACTATGTCAAATGAACTTTTTTAAGTACCGTTGAAATAAAATATTTAAGTTATATATATATAATTTCTATGGAGACCACCTTTGTTCTACAATCAAAATACTATAAAATTTATTATTTTGTAAAGTATGTTCTACGAATATCCCCAATTCATTAAAATTATATATATATATATATATATATATATATATATCTTAATATGTATATTTGAAGTACTAAAATATGTATATTTAACAAAAAGATATGAATTAAAAAATAATACAAAATTTTGCAATTCACAATTTCGATCATTACATTTTATAAAAATCAGATCATGTCAATTTTTTGCTTATTATTTTTTTTTAAATAATTTTAAAATTTGACTAAAATCAAAATCAGATAGTTATTGATAATTACTGGTCTCGTCTTCGACGACGCCTCGTATTTTGTCACTAAAAGGGTATAATAGAGGATACACAATAATCTTAAAATTGGAATAAGTCAATATACGATATGTATTAACAGTTTCTCCGCATCGTTGGTCGGCGCCTTATATTCTGTAACTAAAATGGATTAAAAGAGGAATTACAATAATTTAGAAATTGGAATCAAAATATGTTATTAATTGAGTATTTTTCGACTTCGTTTTCAAGGACGCCTCATATTCTATAAATAAAAGTATAGTAGAGGATATACAATAATTTTAAAATTAGAATAACATCAAAATAAGAAATTTATTGATAGTTTCTCGGGATCGTCAAATACGACGCCTCGTATTATTCATCAACTAAAAAGGTATAAAAGAGTACATACAGTAATTTTAAAATTGGAATAAATTCAAAATAAGATATTAATTGACGGTACTCAACTTCCTTTTTGATGATACTTCATATTCTATCACTAAAAAGTATAACAGAGGATATACAATAATTTTGAAATTATTAATAAAATCAAGATAAGATATTTAATGATAGTTTCTCAGATGAAGACAATGCCACATGTTCAACAACTAAAAAAGTATAAAAGTGGATTTACAATAATTTTAAATTGGAATAAAATCAAAAGAAGATATTAATTAATTTTTTCTCATCCTCGTATTCGACGATGCTTCGTAATCAATAATTTAAAAGTATAATAGAGGATATACAATAATTTTAAAATTGAAATAATATCAAAATAAGATATTTATTGATAGTTTCTCGATATCGTCGAAAATGACGCCTCGTATTCTGTAATTAAAAAGGTATAAAGGGGATATACAATAAATTTGATATTGGAATAAAACCAAAATAAAATATTCATTGAATATTTCTCGGTTTTGTTTTCGACGATGCCTCGTATTCTATAACTAAAAGTTATAATCTAGTATATACAATAATTTTAAAATTAGAGTAAAATCAAAATAAGATATTTATTAATAGTTTCTTAGCTCGTATTCTGCAACTAAAGATATATAAAAAAAGATATAAAATAATTTTGAAATTGGAATAAAACTAAAATAAAATATTAATTTACGGTTTCTCAACTTTCTTTTCAACGCCGCCTCATTTTCTATCACTAAATATTTTAAGTGTAGTGCTAAGTACCCAAAATTGGTTTCAAAAATAAGTTCCAAAATGATGTGTCATTGGTGATGTGGCAATTTAGGCTATTATAATTGATATGATTGATATGAATGCATGAGGTCCATCTTATTTAATTATGTCATGTCATGACCAATAAACACGTGACACGTGAAATTTTGGAATGGTTTTGGGATTCAATTTTGGGTACCTGCATTTCTAATATTATATCAAAGGATATACAATAATTTTGAAATTGGAATAAAATCAAAATAAGATATTTATTGATAGTATCTCGGCGTCATTTTTGACGACGTCTCATATTCTGCAACTAAAACGGTATAAAAGAGGATATATAATAATTTTTTCATTAAAATAAAATTAAAATAATATATTAATTGATTGTTTCTCGTCTTCGAATTCGACGACGCCTCATATTCTATAACTAAAAAGTATAATAGAGGATATACAATAATACTGAAATTGGAATAAAATAAAATTAAGATATAAGACGCCTCTTATTATGCAACTAAAAGGATTTTTTTTTAATTTCAAAGTTATTAAATTAAAAATATAGCAAGTTGAATTCTATTTATGAATATTTAACAAAAAACATGAATTAAAAAAGAATGTAAAACTAATGATGCACAATTTCGGTCGTTATATTTTACAAAAGTCATATAAATTAATTGTTTGCTTAAATATATATTTATTTCTCAATATGTGTGCTTAAAGTAGAAAAATGCATATTTTATGAAAAAATATGAATAAAAAAAGGATGTGAAATTAATGTTATAGAGTTTCATTTATTGTATTTTACAAAAATTAAATCAGACTAGTTTTTTGCCTAAATATATTTCTAAATAATTTTAAATTAGAACAAAATTAAAATAAGATATTTTATTGGCGGTTTCTCGGTGTCGTCTTCGACAACCCCTCGTAGTTTATAACTAAAATGGTGTAATAAAAAATATGTATATATTATACTTCGTTGCATTATATAAACAATACTCTAATATTAAAGAACATAACAGAACGGAGTTACTGTAATCTCGTAGTATGTCAAATAAAAAATTATAATTATCGATGAAATACATATTAAGTTATAAAGAATCAAAATTAGTTGTTTCCCCTAATATATGTATTTATTTCTCAATCTGTATATTCAAAGTAGAGAAATATGTATAATAATGAAAAAGTATCAATTGGAAAGGATGTTAAAATAATAGTGCATAGTATCATATGTTAAATTTTATAAAAAAACGGATCAAAGTAATTTGTTGCTTAAATTTATTTCTCAATAATTTAGAAATTTAAATCAAGTCAAAATAATATTTTTTAGTGACAGTTTCTATTATGTAATTAAAAAGGTATATTAGAGAGATGTCAATTTAAGTTTCTCTCTACTTCCTCTTCTCTTTCTCAAATATAGCCGCCTTGGTTTTGGCCGTCTATTTGTTTTCTTAGTCTTATTATTAGATCCGGATTTATATCGTTTTTTTCAAAAATAGTTAAAAATATAAACATTTCAATTTCTATTATATATATATACATAGGTTTATATTAATATTAGTTTATTTTTATTAAACTATATGTAATATAATTGTAATATTTGACGGAAGCAAAAAAATTGAAAATGTTGTAAAAGGTGGCCTTACAACATATAAAAGAGAACATCAAACTACTTGATAACAATATTTTGATCCATTTATATTAGTATTGTTTAAAAAATTTACACTCAAATATGTGTTAAGAAATTTAATATGTACCGAGGATAAGCCCTATCTGAAATGAAATATTTATTATTTTTAAAAATAATTATTGAATTTGATGTATATTTTTTTATAGATAAATTTAAAATAATATTATTATTTCCTAATTCACTTCACAAATACTCAATTTTTTTATATGTATTAGTATGCAAAAAATGTGTGTTAAATAATAGAAAAGTACATTCAAGATATCAAGACCCCGGTTTTAGCTTATACTGGAAGAAATACATGTAAAAATAAAGCTAATGTTGATCTATGTATTAGTATCCAATAGTTACGAATTCTAAGATAACATAAAAATTAGGATAATGCACTTATACACTGTAATCATGTGTTATAATTTAGGTGATTAACAGGTTCAACTTAAATCATTAATATTGATATAAATATTGGCGATCAATAGAAAGTTTGGTGCTCATGCCATGGCCAGAAATAGGGTACTGATCGATGCCATTAAACATGCTGACAAAGATATGGTCCAAAATTGTTTGATTGAGTCTTTGATATGCATGCAAAAGGTCTGGTGTAGATGATAAATTTTGGAGTAATACTTGAGGTAGACATGACATATATGATAATCTTAACTTTACATTAATATTATAGTCTTGTAATACTCAATTTTAAGTTATTAGATCTATTAACTGAGAAATGTATATTATGAATGTTGGAATTTGTGAACGAAATATCCTTACAGAAATCAGAATTATAGTACTTTAATTTGAATAATTTTAGTACTTGTAGTAGCTAGTGTTGACATCACTACTATTTTCATTTCCGTTACCCCAAGGACCTTTATGAGTTTCTTTGTTGAGGTTGATAGTCATATTCTCATGGTATAAAATGGGACAATTTCATTAAGATTAATTTATTAAGAGTAGAATTTAATATTATCAATATATAAAGTTTCTTTCCTACACAATTATAGAAAATTATTACTTGTAAAATTATACCTCTCCGTCCAGTTTCTTGTTCTTAGACAAAAAAAGAATCATTATCAGCCCTAAGAGCATCATATTTTGTCTTGAGAATATTCAAGTCTCTCTCTAATTGCTTAGTCTTCCAGCTAGCCCTCCTGTTCTCTAACCAAATAGTAATTTATCTAGATTTTAGTCCTAAAGACCTAGCCAACTACATATTTCTCTTAGATTTAATCTTGTTACCAAACTCAAAACTCTTCTCAAGTGGCTTGAAGACCAAATAGGTGCCTTCTGCGCTGAATGATCATACAAATTTCATAGTTCTGTCAGAATTTTTTAAAATAAACTAAAAATGTGTAGTATTATGACACTCCTTTTGACAAATTTGGAGATTGATGTTTTACATTTGGACTATGAATCATACACTATGTCAATATAAATAATTAAATTATACTACTTCAAACATGCTTCAGATCACCAATATATACTAATCAAATTATTTTTAAATAAATAATAGAATATCCGACCAGCTAGTGAAGACCTTGAAGGCGTAATTTGCAAGTTTGGCCTTAAAAGAGTAACATAGATGTTTTATTGGTGAGTGGAGCTTGTTGCACCCCTCAAACAAATTCAAAGATCAGTAGAATGGAAGTCAAACTCTCCAGAAGTGTAATTATTAAATAAACCAGTTATATGAATATGTTCACACAAAAATATACATCAAGTGATAGTAATTGCAAGTTTCATTTTACACAACAGAGTTTGCAGTGAGGAATGTTCTGGTCAGTATGAAATAAAAAGTTGTAATAATGTGGTCAGTTGTCTAGAAGAAAGTAAGATGCAGGTAGCGAGATAATATAGAAGACTTAGTATATAGTTCAAAACTTCTGAAAAAGATTAATTGAAGAATAAACATATAAATGGTGGGAAAGATAATTTTAAACTTGCAAACCCTCTTTTTCTCCCGTATTTAAAATCTGTTATAAAAAAATATTTTTAAAAATCATATGAAACAAACATCAGTTACAAATTTACAAATATGTTTATCTGCTAATAAATATCTAAAATACAATTCTCCCATTATACCATTAATTGCAATGATTTGTCTATCATTCCCACAACTTATCTTTTTCTTTTACTCAACGACTACCAAAATCTATATAAAAAAAAGCAACTGATTTTAGTTCTCTCTCCAATCTTTATTGGACCAATATATTCCTTACTGATTTACACCATATAGCCTGATCATTTTCATAGGCCAGTTTCAAGACTTATCGAATTTATTATATTAAACATTTTTTACCGGGCAATTTGGATTTCCATACTTTACTTTCTGATTATATTTTACTCAATATTTCTTTTCATCTCAAACTTGTCGCATGTTGTGTTATGGAGAAATAACATAAATTAACTAAAATTATTTCTTATCAGACCTACCTAATGGAATAGTTAGACACATATGTTGCGAATATAGAGATGTTAGCACTGTTATCTTCCTAGCAATCATGTTTGTGCTTATGCTGGTGCAACCTTCTAAGCTACATAAGAAGCGAAAATGTGTTATCCAAGCAAAAAAAGAAGAAGAAGAGTTTTACCTTTCCAAGCCAACATAACATCCCATTAAAATAAACTTGCAAGTTGAAACATGATAATCTAGGTAATTACTAAATGTTGCACAAATGGAGTTGTTGGCAAACATACTAAATAGTCATCCCACCAGCAATATGCTAAACTCTGGTCTCTGTTTTATACCACTGAAAGTTTATATTCCTTTAACTTCCCTTCATTTTGCTCATCTGCCTCCATCTAACTCCTGCGAGAATAGAGAAATCTATAAATTTAAATATCTAAATACTTATGAATTCTATATCTTTCATGTAAAAAACTGAAGTATTTCTTGATCAACAAAATCAAATCCTTTTCAAGGTTGTTCAACTTACAAAAAATAAGGCTTACACTTTCTGAATTTGTTTAATTTATGATGAAATATGGCGATATGTAACCATTTCTAATTTTATTGATTCGTGATGAAATAACAGTCAATAGAAAATTATGATATTGCATTATAACAACATATAACCATTTCATGTAATTTCAGTTACAAATAGAGCCGAAATACAAACATACATAATATCAATAAATCTCCACTCACTAAATTTATACCATAACCGAAATACATACAAGATTAGATCTGTACCTTATCAAATAGAGCCGAGATATCTTATTCCCTTCATCATTTTTAATATTAATACCATTTTGCAAGAAAATAAAAAAATCAAAATAGAGTTATTTAGATCTAACATCAAACAGGTTGAGTGCAAAACTTAAGTTTTTACATAATCAAAAAATTAATTGAATCATATAAGAATAAAAGGTCACTCGATTGTGCATCTCAATCGCAATCGAGATATATCAAAAGATTCACGAAAGATAATAACACAATAGTATATAAAAAAATAATGATAACATGGCATGGTTTTAAATCATTAATGAAATACAATGATTAAACGTTTCTCACTAGAAGCCATTGGTACTCATCTGCAAAATAACCATTCAAAATTGTGAAATTGTAAGTATCATATAAGTAAAGAAAACAAATACATGGATAAACATTCATGTATGTACATATTGCAGATTCACAAAGATAATAAAGAAGAAATTGTGAGAGGTAATACAGATTCATGAATTTGAATATTTTGGAAAGATAAAACTGATACAATAATATCGCTCTAGTTTTAATTCAATAAAATTTGAACGTAGTAATCGGTTGCTATAATCAGGGAGCAGTTGAAGTGTATAGATGGATATGTGAGGTTAGTTTCTATATGTGTTAAGATGGATTTAAATATGAAAGATTCATGGATATATGTATAATATAAAGTTTTATGTGTAAAAAAATAAAGTGGGTCATGGATCATGGGTCATGGGTAAATTAGTGGGTAAAAGTTATATGGACAATATAGTAGGGGTGTAAACAAGTCAAACTGTTCGTGAGCTACTCGAGCTCGACTCATAAAAAATTCAGATTCGGCTCGACTGTAAAAAATTCGAATTCGGCTCGAAAATAGTCGAGCCGAGCTCGAGCTCGAGCTTTTCTAATTTTTAACTGAGCCGAGCTCGATCTTCAAATTATTCGGCTCGTAAGGTTCGTGAGCCTTATCGAGCCTCTATTATTTTTAATTTTTTTATTATAAATATATTTTTATATAAATATTTAATATTTTTTATATATTATTTATTTTTATCGAGTCGAACTCGAGCCGAACTCGAGTCGAACCGATCATATTTTGAATTTTTGTTAATATTTAGTGAATTAATTCGAGTTTTCGAGCCGAACTCGAGCCTACCGAATCTTTTACGAGCTGAGCTTCGACCTTGAAATTAAAGGCTCGGTCGAGCTCAAGCTCGAGCCCAAACTATTTTAATCGAGCTCGAGCCGAGCCTGTCAGTATTCGGCTCGGCTCAGCTCGGCTCGGCTTGGCTCGATTACACCCCTAGACAATAGTTGTGAACTACAATATGCGATTAATACAAATAAAATATACGAATAACAGAAAAGACAATAAAAGGATATAACAAGAGAAGTTCTCGAGTCTAGCGTATACTGTCTCCTTAAAGCTATTACGGCCCTCACCGTATATGCGAGTCGTTGGCCTCCCAGGATAAAATGAGAAAGCGGCGTTGTTGCACGAACAGCGCCTTCAGCGAACAAGAACGGGCAAGAAGCTATCACCGGAAGAGAAAAGGGTTTTTGTGTAGGAGGCGGCTGTGAGATATGTTTTGAATGAATAATATAACTCTAAACCTGATAATGATAATATATAGGCTCGAGGGAAACGTGTGCGCTACTTTACACGTTGATTAATAATCAAATCCGTAATTGAATCAGAATTATTATTTCACCAAATCAATTATAATAATTCATAATAAAAAATGAATTAAGAATTTAAGAGCCCAAGCCCAGTGGAAATTAAATTTAGCAAAACTAGTCTGTAATTATTCGGACCAATTTTTTTCTACATTCGTGTCCGCACGTCGCACATGCGGGCAAGCTCGAAGGCTTCGCAAGCCTCGGATTGCCCCTCAAAAGCCCAAGATTTGCACCCGCCCCCCCGCGCACGTAGGTGTTAGGGCAATACCTAAGTAACACATTTGAACACTACATATGTGTTTTACTATATAAAGCTATGCATTCTCCTTTGCAAAATCAATGTGGGACTTTCACAAATTTCCACAACTAAGGGACTAACTTTGGATGATCATATCTCATCAATCTCTTAGTCATTTTGAGTGATTCAAAGTGCCTCAGAAAGTTCTCGCGGAGGAGAACATGTTCCAAGTGTCACTTGCCGCGCGCACGCGACATTCGTCCACTCAAACTATGGCTCAAATTGACTCGACAATGTGGGGCTACTAACCACATTTTCTAACAATCCCCCACATGGATGAGATTGACATTTCAGTAGCACACACCATATAGACAGACACGGAGTTTGACTTGGTGATAGTTTCTTCGATCAGATATAACATACGATAGGTAGAGAATGCTCATTGAACCTTCGCTCAAAAAGCATACCGACTTTACTGGTAAACAGAAGACATGCTTGTCCTTGAACTGTTCGACCGTTTGTGTAAATGATGATATACTTATCACTATATCCTTTCTGACTCGTTCAGTTCTCATGTATGTCCATTTTGGCCATGGAACATCGTCCTGGTTCTGCAGGAGTTTCTAAAGAATTGTGCCTCGCAATTCTCCTTTGAAGCAGCCCCACTTCTCTCCCACATAGGTGATCCTTTCCTTATAGAGTAACCCGCATTTACTCAACTGAATTACATGTGTTCACTCCCGAACTCCATGTATTCCCCAAAAGATCATTAAAAGCTCAAAGACTTAACCTCATACCATACGGGTCTCATTGTTTCCTCACCATAGGAACAGGCCAGGGGTTTCCCCCACAGTGATTTGGTCATCATGATTTAGTTGGCCCATTGAACCAAGTTCTTGGGATCTCCAGTCAGCATTGGTTGGGTGGCCACCATGACGTCGTTAAGTAACATGCTTAAGGCCCATCCCTCTCGATGATTTCTCAACCACTTCTCTTCATAACCCTTTAGTTAGCGGATCCGCGATATTATCCTTTGACGGTATATAGTCAATAGTGATAATTCCGGTTGAGATCAATTATCTAATGGAACTATGCCCTCATCGTATATGACGAGACTTTCCATTATACATCGTGCTCTGTGCTCTACCAATAGCGGATTGACTATCATAGTGTATCCCTATTACAGTCACAGGCTTTGGCCATCTTGGAATATCATCTAAAAATTGGCGTAGATATTCAGCCTCTTCGGCGCATTTATCTAGTGCCACGAACTCAGCTTCCATCGTGGAATGAGTTATCACAGTTTGTTTTGAGGATTTCCATGAGATTGTCGCGCCAGCTATTGTAAACACATAGCCACTTGTAGACTTTAGAGCCTTCTTACTGGATATCCAGTTCGCGTCAGTATATCCCTCTAATACTGCTGGATATCTTTTATAGTGTAGTCCATAGTCTCGAGTTCCTCTCAAGTACCTCAGTACCCTTATGATCGCTTTCCAGTGATCAGTTCCCGGATTACTCGTAAACCTACTCAACTTGCTGATTGAGTATGCAATGTCTGGTCTTGTACAACTCATTAGTTACATCAGACTTCCAATTATCCTTGAGTATTCCAACTGGGAAACCGATATACCTTTGTTCTTGGATAGATGTAAAGTCTTATCCACAAGTGTCCTGACTTTCTCAAGGTCATCCTTAAGAAACTTTTCAAGGATCTTGTCAACATAATGAGGTTGACTCAGTGTCAGTCCTTCTGATGTTCTAGAAATTTGGATTCCTAGAATCACATTTGCTAGTCCCATGTCTTTCATGTCAAACCTTTCCTTTAGCATGTCCTTTGTAGATTTGATCATTTTGTCATTGCTTCCGGCAATAAGTAGATCGTCTACATACAAAGTCATCATGACATAACCATTGTCATTGTCCTTGACATAACTGCTTTCATCATCTTTATAATAGGAACAACTATCATATTCATTGATCTTGAAGCCATTGGCCAGTACGACCTCATCAAATTTCTCATGCCATTTCATAGGCGCTTGTTTCAAGCCATACAGTGACTTCACTAATCTACAGACTTTCCTCTCTTGACCCGGGATAACGAATCCTTCAGGTTGTTCCATATAGATTTCCTCATCTATATCCCCATTTAGGAAAGCTGTTTTCACATCCATTTGATGTACTACTAAATTTCGCATTGCAACGATAACAAACATCATCCTTATAGATGTTATTCTCGTTACAGGAGAATATGTGTCAAAGTAGTCAAGACCTTTCTGTTGCTTGTATCCTTTAATTACAAGTCTTGCCTTGTACTTGTCGATAGTACCATCAGTTTTCAATTTCTTCTTGAAAACCCACTTGCTGCCAAACGGCTTACAACCGTTTGGAAACTAATTCCCAAGTGTGATTCTACAGAATTAAATCAACTTCATTTTTATTGGCCTCTTTCCACATGGGGCCATCGGGTGAGGTAACCGCTTCCTTATAGGTTTTCGGGTCACCTTTCTCGAGCAAATATGTCATAAAGTCAGACCCATAGGATTTCTCCGTACGTTGTTGTTAGGGCGGAAACAAGAGCTAAAAATACACGCAAGTATACGCGTTCGCAAGGAATATAGAATACTTTCTAGTTCGTTCCCACAGAGACTCAGACTAATTATTGTTTAATTAAACTCACGCACCAACGTATGATTACTTCTCAATGTTAAAACACTAACACTTAGAATTGTTGACTAAATATTAACTACAATTAATTACTTAGTTTATCACTTAAATAACACTTCAATTAACAATATTAAAACACTCATGAGATCACAACTTCATTACTACTTCCTTCAATAGTTATTGTTATTACCTTAGCATGTGACAGTGATGATATTAATCGAATAACACGAAACTGATAAAAGCCAACTTTCATTGTACTCATACCATTCTACCAAGCATCCACAATTAAGATAAAAGTTGAATAGGCATCAATTATGTTGAGTTCCTATATGTCTACAGAAATTGACAACATAACGATTTAAGCACAAGTTATTCCTTTTGATTACACAGGGCAAATAAAACTGTTAGAGTTACCCACTAATCATGCACATTATACATGAACCTATGCTAGCATGACAAGTTCCAAATCTCAAGATCCACCGTCGCTTCACAAGAGATTAACACCCTATATTATATGTTCGCGACACACATAAGACGAATACGCACAACCACTACTAGATATCATACAATCATCACACACTAAGGTATTAAATAATTAACTAAAGAATTCCATAGCAAATCCGTTACGACCCCATGATCACGATTAGCCCATAATAGCACTTATCGTCATCATGGGTTCATATGAAATCATGATAAACAACACAAGAAAATAATAACTAAACTAATTATATTAAATCAGAGTACGTCACAAGAGTAATTAAGTTCAAAGTAAGAAAACTAGCATCCAACGTTACAACGAAATAAGAATCACAAGAAAATATGCTTCCTCTTCGTTGTTGTGTGCTAAAACGGTCTTCTTCCTTATCTCCTACGCTCCTTGCTTAATACAACGATCTAACCTCATGAAAACGTCTCCAAATCTACTTATATAATAGTCCCATAAAACTCAGATTATATAGAAGTGGAAGCCAAACAGAAGTAGAAGTCCTAAAATAAATTATCTTTTTTCCCGACCCTGCGCGGCAGCTCAGCATAGCTGAGCGGGCGCTCAGCTTTCTGCGCGGCCGCTCAGCAGCGCTCAGGACCCTACTGGAAAAATCCTGAGTTTGCTCCGTTTCTTCGCTGTAATCTGCCCATTTCCTTCCTCTCGCAATGGTGAACACATGCCAAGGCTTATTCTTGATGATTACTCCTCCGAAATGCAACTAATACCCTGAAATGCATAAACACAAGAAAAACGCATCAAATACACAAAATACTTGATTTCAAGGCACCAATTTAAGCTATTTTAAGACGCTCTAAGTGGTATAAAATGCCACTTATCACACCCCCAAACTTAAATCGATGCTTGTCCTCAAGCGTCATAGACTGAAAAATAAATAAAAATATGCATGAATGCAATCTATATGAAATGCAGCGATCCCCCTTACTACGAACAAACCAACTAATTCACAACATCTCAACAAATGCAGTTAGGCGACTAAAGATCGATAAACTCATGCAAACGAACATACAGCCAGAAACGTGGTGTGTGCAAATGCTTAACAGATATGCTTCAGAACTAGATCAATTATTATGACTCAACCATGATTAACAGATAGGCAATCATATGATTATACAAAGAATAAAAATTCTAGGCACAAAGTAACATATAACACTACAAGAATTCTGGAGCTTATTACGGAATCATGCTTTTATTCACAACAACAATGCTTATTTGACCGTGCAATGAGTGAGGTCCACAAAAGACTTATACAATGGCATCCATGTAGCGAGTGTTAGGTTAGCGGATCCCAGACTCTAAAAACCTTAGGACACTAGGCACAAAGTCCCCTAAGAACTTAATAACTCGAATACCAAAGAGCCCACTCGTGATCAATTATGCATAAACACATACTTCTTTTTTTTCCTTCTTTTTTTTTCTTTATTTTTTCAAAATTTCTGAGCAAGTGCGTTTCGCTCCGTCTTGCTCAACCCTAGACTACTCGCATAACATACGAGCCGGCTACTAGCCAATTGACGCCTAGCCACAGCTAGCAACAAATTCCATTTTTTTACTCCATTTTTTCTTTTTCATGCCTTTATCACTAAGAACCTATTATCAAATTCTAAGCATAATAAATAGATTAACCTCGAAAACAATCAGATCATAAAAACAATCTAGCCCTTAAGCATTCTTTAAGACTTAGTGAAAATACAAGTGCTTCTAGCATGCATATCAACCTACACGACTCAATATCACTTTAATGCTATCACTACACTCGCATCAATATCACAAATCAGTCGATAAATCATCGCAAAAGGGATCATGGTATATGCATGAGCTATATGACATGATAAACGAATAAAGCTATAAATAAAAAAAACAATAAAAAAAATTATATGGCAAAAATTATGCAACTATATGAACTAAACTATCATGAATATGCAGCTATATGACACACACAAAATATTCCTTAACTACCACCCCCAAACTTAAAATCTTCACTGTCCCCAGTGAAGGTAGTAGAAAGGAATACAGGGTATACCTACTCGGAGTCATCATCATCATCACCCTCAGTGGGTGGAGTATCAGGCGGCGGATATGCAGAGTCCTCACCAAAAACTGGCCACTGGATATCAGCTCCAAGGCCCCGAAAAGCAGTCCCTAACGCAAGGGTGAGCTCCTGAGCAAACCTGCTCTATGTCTCGTTCATGGCATCCATCCGCCGTGAAAGCCTCATATACTGGGCATCAGCCATCCCAGCACCCTCCTAAGCTCTCGAAGAACCAGCCTCATCACGCCTAGGCCTAGCCATAGTAGCACCTCATGCTGGACGCCCTCCTGGAAGATGATAACCCAGCCCATGCTCCTCGGGCTCACCACCTGTCCACTCCTGCATCCCATTCAGAGTCCCAGAATCAATCGGAGCGGCCGGAAACTACAACTGCTCATGAGACGGCCAGTTTACTCCCACTGTTCGGCAAAGCTTCATGACCGTAGATGCATAAGGGATGTTCATGTGCTTAGCTCCCCTCAAAAACTTCAGAATTCCTTGGTAGATAAACTCACCAAGGTCCACAGTACTCCTCATTAAGAATTCCCCACAACAACTGTGCTCTCTCAACCGTGACCTCATGTGAATGTGAAGAAGGCAAAATATTAGCACAAATAAATGCATTCCATGCACGGGCATACCTGTTCATAGCGATCGCCGGGAAGTGATGATACTCATTAGTGCCGATCTTGAAGGTCCACACTGTGCCCGGCCTACAGAGAGTAGCATAAATCATATCCAAGTCGAAATTCTCAGCAGTCTTCTCATTCCAGTTCTCCTCCTCGGGCTTCCTCTCTCGCTGCCCAATCACACGGCGAATCACCGCTGGGTGATAATCAACCGTCAGCCCTCGGACCACAGAAAACCCATTCTTCTCGGCCTTCGCGTTCGCATAGAACTCGCGAACCACACTCATCGGCACTGCTTCGGGCGACTCATAAAAAGCTATCCACCCCTTCTCTGCAATCATAGGTAGCAACTCACCATCCCTCCCCGATGGCAAAAACCCTCTCTCATTTAGAATCGGCTTCCCCAAAAGCCTAGTGTACTCCTCCTCCGCAGCTCTGTCATTCAACCGAGGCCTCGCAGCAGTACCCCTCGTTGAATCAGCAGTAGGGACTGTGCTGCTACTATCAATAGTTCATGCTCTCTTGGGTGTCATTGAATCTTGAATAAAAGTGTTTAAGAACTGAGTATTTGTGTTTGGGAGAGAGTTTGAGTGTAGAAAGTTTGTGGGGGATATGTAGGATAGGTGTATGTATATATAGGATGTGAATTAGGTTAAAACTAGATTAGGAGTGGGGTTGAGGGATAAAATGATGGGGTAGTAGGAAAAAATCATGGGTTTATGGGCTAAAATTGATTTTTTTTATTTTTCTGATTTTTTTGATTTTTTTCTGAACTTAAAAAAAAAATTCTGGCAGTCGACCCCTGAGCGGGCGCTCAGCAGCTGAGCGGGCGCTCAGGGGGTCACTGGAAAAAAAAAATTCAGTCCCTTTTTTCTGATTTTTTTGTGTTTTTGGATAGGTTATTAACTTTTAAGGGTTTCTGTAACAACAAATCATGGGTTGCCTCCCACGCAGCGCTTCTTTTTCGTCATTAGCTTGACGTTGCGTACCTTTCTCAAGTAGTCAATAAAATGGCACTAACCACTTCTCGGTTTGCCATATCCCCATAGTAGTGCTTCAAACGCTGACCATTAACCTTGAATGCTTGGTCCGGATCATTCTCAAAAATTTCCACCGCTCCATGTGGAAACACAGTTTTGACAATAAAAGGTCCAGACCACCTTGATTTCAACTTCTCAGGAAAAAGTCAGAGACGAGAGTTGAATAAGAGAACTTGTTACCCCGTCACGAATAACTTAGGATGTAGCTTCCTATCGTGCCACCTCTTCACCTTTTCCTTGTACATTTTGTTATTCTCGTACACTTGAAGTCGGAATTCATCAAGTTCATTAAGCTGAAGCATTCTCTTCTTACCAGCTGTATTTAAATCCAGGTTCAACTTTTTCAACGCCCAGTAGGCCTTATGCTCAAGCTCCGCAGGTAAATGACATCCCTTACCTTACATCAGCTGAAACGGGGATATACCAAGTGGAGTTTTGTATGTTGTTCTGTAAGCCCAAACAGCTTCATCGAGCTTTAAAGACCAATCCTTCCTTGACGGACAAATAACCTTCTCTAGAATGCGCTTGATCTCTATGTTAGACACTTCCGCTTGACCATTTGTTTACGGATGATAGGAAGTAGCAACTCGATGATTCACATTATAACGCTGCATCATAGAAGTGAACTTACGGTTGCAGAAATGCGACCCTTCATCACTTATGATTACCCGAGGTGTTCCAAACCTTGTGAAAATCTGCTTATGAAGAAAATTCAGCACTGCCTTTGCATCATTTGTCGGTAGAGCTTTGACTTCTACCCATTTTGAGACATAATCGACTGCCATCAAGATGTACTGATTATTGCAGGATGAGACAAAAGGCCCCATGAAATCGATTCCCCAAACATCAAAGACCTCGACTTCAAGCATCACATTTAACGGCATCTCATCCTTTCTCGTCAAATTTCCCACTCTTTGGCAATTATCACACCTTAAAACAAACTGATGAGCATCCTTAAACAAAGTAGGCCAGAAAAAACCTGCTTGTAGAATACGAGCTGCCATCTTCTCACCACCATAGTGCCCACCATAAACTGTGGAGTGGCAGTCTCGTAATATCCCCTCCGTCTCACAGAACGGGATACATCTCCTCATGATCTGGTCAACTCCCTGTCTAAACAAATATGGTTCATCCCACATATACCACTTCACCTCATGCAGAAACTTCTTCTTTTGAGCTGAGGTCAAATTAGGAGGCATTATATTGCTGACAAGATAATTTACAATATCTGCAAACCATGGCTCTTCCTCCTGAACTGCGAACAACTACTCATCCGGAAAAGATTCATTGATCAATGTCTTATCTTGTGAAGTAGACTCGGGATTCTCCAACCTAGAAAGATGGTCAGCTACTTGATTCTCAGTACCTTTTCGATCCTTGATCTCTAACTCAAATTCCTGAAGTAAGAGCACCCAACGAATGAGTCTCGGCTTCGAATCCTTCTTGGAAACCAAATAGCGAATGGCCGCATAATTAGTGAATACTGTCACTTTTGTCCCAAGCAGATAAGATCAAAATTTCTCGAAATTAAAGACTATAGCCAAGAGCTCCTTCTCCGTAGTGGTGTAGTTCATTTGGGCCCCATTTAAGGTCTTACTCGCATAGTAGACCACATGAAAGAGATTCTTCTTGCGCTGTCCAAGAACTGCACCTACCGCATAATCACTTGCATCACACATCATCTCAAACGGCTCTCTCCAATCTGGTGTTGTAATAACTGGTGCAGTGATCAAACTCTTCTTGAGAGTCTCGAATGCCGACAAACAATCATCATCAAATTTGAAAGGCACATCTTTCTCAAGCAAGTTGCACAATGGCTTAGATATCTTTGAAAAGTCCTTGATGAACCGCCGATAAAAACCCGCATGACCAAGAAAACTACGGATTCCTTTCACAGAAATAGGTGGTGGAAGATTTTCAATGACTCCCACCTTGGCCTTGTCCACCTCTAGACCCTTGCTAGAGACCTTATGCCCAAGAATAATGCCTTCACGCACCATAAAATGACATTTCTCCCAATTGAGCACCAAATTAGTTTCCACGCACCTTTTGAGTACGGCACGAAGATTATTCAAACATTCATCATACGAATGTCCAAAGACGGAGAAGTCGTCCATGAACACCTCGACATTATTTCCAATCATGTCAGAGAATATCGCCATCATACATCTCTGAAAAGTGGCCGGTACACCACATAACCCAAACGAAACTCTTCGAAAAGCGAACGTGCCAAATGGACACGTGAATGTGGTCTTTTCCTGATCCTCTGGTGCAATACAAATCTGATTATACCCTGAATAGCCATCCAGAAGACAATAATACTCATGACCAGCCAACCTGTCAAGCATCAGATCAATGAATGGGAGAGGGAAGTGATCCTTCCTCGTGGCTTTGTTCAACTTTCAATAATCCATGCATACTCTCCATCCCGTAACTGTTCGAGTAGGGATGAGCTCGTTCTTATCATTTGCTACCACAATAATACCTCCTTTCTTAGGCACACATTGTACGGGGCTCACCCAAGAACTGTCAGAAATAGGATAAATGATGCCTGCATCCAGCCATTTCAGAATTTCTTTCTTCACCACCTCCTTCATGATAGGATTAAGTCTGCGCTGCTGCTCAACAGTTGGCTTACTACCTTCCTCTAGCAGAATTTTATGCATACAATATGAAGGGTTGATTCCCTTGATGTCTGTTATGGTCCATCCAATAGTTGATTTGAATTCTCTCAAAATCCTTAAGAGCTTGTCTTCCTCACTTCCTGAAAGGTCAGATGCAATAATAACAGGTAAAGTAGATGCATCACCTAAAAAAGCATACCTCGAGTATTCAGGTAATGGCTTGAGCTCCAAGGTAGGTGCTTCCTCTATTGATGGTTTGAGCTTTCCTTCAGCATTCTTGAGGTCAGCAGTACCAAGAGATTCAAACGGCATGTCCAGCTTTCGCTTCCAGGGAGAAGCATTCAGATATTGTAGTTGCTCGTTGCCATCTTCATCATCACTGTCAAAATCCCCCACTAAGGCTTTTTCCAATGCATCAGACATTAGCATGTGATCGAGTTCTGAAGTAACCGCAGAATCAATCACATCCACTTTTAAACACTCCTCGTCTTCTGTAGGGAATTTCATTGCCTTGAACACGTTGAAGGTCACATCCTGATCTTGTACCCGCATAGTAAGTTCACCTTTCTGCACATCTATCAAGGTACGACCAGTAGCCAAGAAAGGTCTTCCCAAGATTATGGGAATCTTCTTATCTTCCTCGAAATCCAGAATAACAAAATCTGCAGGAAAGAAGAGCTTATCCACCTTGACTAGCACATCCTCCACTATGCCCCTTGGGTAAGTAATAGAACGATCAGCCAATTGTAGAGACATGTAGGTGGGTTTTGGATCAGGCAAATCCAACTTTTTAAAGATCGACAACGGCATCAGATTGATGCTTGCTCCCAAATCACAAAGGCACTTGTCAAAAGTCAACTTGCCAATGGTGCAAGGAATGGTGAAGCTACCTGGATCTTTAAGCTTTGGAGGTAACTTTTGCTGCAGAACAGCGCTGCATTCTTCCGTTAGAGCAACGGTCTCAAGGTCATCCAGTTTCACCTTCCTTGAAAGAATACTCTTCATAAACTTCGCATAACTAGGCATTTGCTCCAGAGCCTCAGCGAAAGGTATATTGATGTGAAGTTTCTTGAACACCTCCAGAAACTTACCGAACTGTTTATCCAGCTTTTGCTGCTGCAATCTCTTAGGGAAAGGTGGTGGATGATAGAGCTGTTTCTCCCCTGTATTACCCTCAGGCAGAGTGTGTTCAACAATAGTCTTCCTTGGTTCCGCCGCTTTCTCCTTTTGCTTAGCTTCTTCATCTCTAACTTCAGATTCTCCTTCTTTTGCCTTTTCAGCATCAGCAACTTTCCCAGACCTTAAGGTAATAGCCTTGACTTGCTCTTTAGCTTCCTTCCTTCCTGGTACTTCTGTGTCACTGGGAAGTGTGCCAGGTTGACGATTGAGCACTGCATTGGCTATTTGACCGATTTGATTTTCCAAGGTCTTGATAAAAACCGCCTGACTCTTGCATAACAGCTTAAGTTCCTCAAAATCAGCACTAGTAGGTGCAGCTGCACTTCCCTGTTGAGGATATGATTGCCTTTGAGCATACTGCTGTGGTTGCTGGAATCCAGGTGGATTAAACTGTTTACTCACACCTTGCTGATATGGTGGCTGAATAACATTCTGATTATTACCCCAGCTGAAATTTGGATGATTTCTGTTGTTAGGATGATAAGTTGCTGGCACAGGCTGCTGTTGTCACTGATAATTATTCACATACTGAACAGATTCGTTGACAAGAGAACACTGATCCATAGCATGAGAACCTGCACAAAGCTCGCAGACCATAGCTATTTGATTAACTCCATATGTAGCTAGAGAATCAACCTTCATCGACAGCGCCTGGAGCTGCGCTGCAATAGCGGTGGCTGCATCGACTTCCAGAATACCTGCTACCTTCCCAGGCATCATCCTCTGAGTTGGGTTTTGATGCTCATTTGCAGCCATAGTTTTGATAAGATTATAAGCCTCAGTATAGCTTTTGGCCCATAAGGCGCCTCCAGCTGCTGCATCGAGTATGGGCCGAGATTGGGCCCCCAAACCATTATAGAAACCATTGATCACCATGCAATCGGGCATTCCATGATGTGGACACTTTCTCAACATTTCCTTGTAGCGTTCCCAAGCTTCACACATAGATTCTGTAGGTTGCTGCGCAAACTGAGTAAGAGCACTCCTCATAGCAGCAGTCTTTGCCATCGGATAAAACTTCACCAGAAACTTTTGCACAAGATCTTGCCAAGTAGTGATAGACCCAGCTGGTTCAGAATGTAACCAGTCCTTAGCTTTGTCCCTCAGTGAGAATGGGAAAAGCCTCAGCTTGATAGCCTCATCAATCACGCCATTATACTTGAAAGTGCTGCAGATCTCGACAAAATTCCTTATGTGCATGTTGGGGTCTTCAGTCGCAGCTTCTCCAAAAGAAACAGAATTCTGCACAATCTGAATAGTGCCCGGCTTGATTTCAAAGGTGTTAGCTTGAATAGCCGGATGAAGAATGCTTGACTGAATGTCATCAATTTTAGGTCGAGAAAAGTCCATAAGAGCTGGATCAGCTTGAACAATACGATCACCCATGATTACTGGTTCTTTCTGCTCAGTTCCTGAATCCGAATCTTCAAAATCTATCTTCTCCGGAATATCAAGAACTTCGTCTGTCTCCTCAGCTGTATCTAAAGTCCTCTTGCGAGTACGAGAACGAGTTTGCATAAACGCTCGCTTAAGTACCTGAAACACAACCAGAAATAATAAGTAACAACTACGTCATAATCACTGAGTCCTAATGACCAATGATGGTAAGTATATAAACTAAATAAATACGCCGAGTCCCCGGCAGCGGCGCCAAAAACTTGTTAGGGCGGAAACACGCGCTAAAAATACACGCAATTATACGCGTTCGCAAGGAATATAGAATACTTTCTAGTTCGTTCCCACAGAGACTCAGACTAATTATTGTTTAATTAAACTCACGCACCAACGTATGATTACTTCTCAATGTTAAGACACTAACACTTAGAATTGTTGACTAAATGTTAACTACAATTAATTACTTAGTTTATCACTTAAATAACACTTCAATTAACAATATTAAAACACTCATGAGATCACAACTTCATTACTACTTCCTTCAATAGTTATTGTTATTACCTTAGCATGTGATAGTGATGATATTAATCGAATAACACGAAACTGATAAAAGCCAACTTTCATTGTACTCATACCATTCTACCAAGCATCCACAATTAAGATAGAAGTTGAATAGGCATCAATTATGTTGAGTTCCTATATGTCTACAGAAATTGACAACATAACGATTTAAGCACAAGTTATTCCTTTTGATTACACAGGGCAAATAAAACTGTTAGAGTTACCCACTAATCATGCACATCATACATGAACCTATGCTAGCATGGCAAGTTCTAAATCTCAAGATCCACCGTCGCTTCACAAGAGATTAACACCCTATCTTATATGTTCGCGACGCACATAAGATGAATACGCACAACCACTACTAGATATCATACAATCATCACACACTAAGGTATTAAATAATTAACTAAAGAATTCCATAGCAAATCCGTTATGACCCCATGATCACGATTAGCCCATAATAGCACTTATCGTCATCATGGGTTCATATGAAATCATGATAAACAACACAAGAAAATAATAACTAAACTAATTATATTAAATCAGAGTACGTCACAAGAGTAATTAAGTTCAAAGTAAGAAAACTAGCATCCAACGTTACAACGAAATAAGAATCACAAGAAAATATGCTTCCTCTTCGTTGCTGTGTGCTAAAACGGTCTTCTTCCTTATCTCCTACGCTCCTTGCTTAATACAACGATCCAACCTCATGAAAACGTCTCCAAATCTACTTATATAATAGTCCCATAAAACTCAGATTACATAGAAGTGGAAGCCAAACAGAAGTAGAAGTCCTAAAATAAATTATCTTTTTTCCCGACCCTGCGCGGCCGCTCAGCATAGCTGAGCGGGCGCTCAGCATAGCTGAGCGGGCGCTCAGGACCCTACTGGAAAAATCCTGAGTTTGCTCTGTTTCTTCGCTGTAATCTGCCCATTTCCTTCCTCTCGTAATGGTGAACACATGCCAAGACTTATTCTTGATGATTACTCCTCTGAAATGCAACTAATACCCTGAAATGCATAAACACTAGAAAAACGCATCAAATACATAAAATACTTGATTTCAAGGCACCAATTTAAGCTATTTTAAGACGCTCTAAGTGGTATAAAATGCCACTTATCAGTTGTCTTTTGCTCTTTCTCACTACCCCCACATTTCCATCCTCACTTTATTTATTCTCATTATTGTCCTTTATAGACTCATGAGCTCGTTTAGACGTTGTAGGGGGTTCGTTTCCTGGATTGCAAGGAAACGTCGTCTCAAAAAATGAGGCATTCCTAGATTCCATAATCGTATTCTTCTGAATGTCAGGAATCTTGGAATCATATACGAGAAACCGATATGCAGTGCTATGTGGTGGATATCCGATAAAGATACAATCCACAGTCTTTGGACCAATCTTTACTTTCTTAGGTGTGGGACCAGTACCTTTGCCAGGTACCCCCACACTTTCAAGTGTTGGTAACTTGGTTTCTTTTTCTTCCACATTTCATAAGGACTTACATCCATATTCTTGCGCATAGTAATATTTAAAATATTATTCGCGCTTAAGATGGCTTCCCCCCACATCGACTGCGGAAGTCCAGAGTTTAGCAACATCACATTCATCATTTCTTTGAGAGTGCGATTCTTCCTCTCAGCCACTCCATTTGAATGAGGGGAGTATGGTGCAGTGACCTCATAGATTATACCATGTTGTGAATATAATTCCCCAAAGGGTTCAATATATTCACCTCCACGATCACTTCGTATCCTCCATGGTCATCTCCTTTCGCTTGTGCTTAAGGTAGTTCTTGAACATTTTCCATGCAGGTGGCAGCTTTTTAATCAGAGTAGCAACTTGAAAAGATTCACTAATGGTCATTCCTCCAGCATGAATTTCATGAATAATCACCTGCAGTTCTTGCATCTGACTGACCAAAGTCTTAGAATCTGTCATCTTATATTCAAGAAAACGGCCAACAGTCCACTTCTTTGCCCCAGCGTCCTCGATTTTATACTTATGGTCAAGTGACTCCCATAAGGCCTTAGCTGTTGGCTTCGAGCTATACACGTTATACAACGAGTTAGCTAAACAATTCAGCACATAATTCCGACATATATAGTCAGAGTGCTTCCAAGCATCCACATCATACAAAGTCTGCGTGTTGCTCTCACCAGTGAGCAATGGTACATCTTCCTTCAGGAAGCGATCCAGATGCAACGTGGTCAGATAGAAGTACATCTTTTGCTGCCAACGTTTGAAGTTCGTTCCGTTGAACTTCTCAGATTTTTCAACGTGTGCAGCAGACATAGTTGGCATAACATGTGCAGCAGGCACCACATGTGGGACAAATGGTACGTGTGTCTGTACTACAGGTGTATGCACACTAGTAGGCACCGCAGGTATAATCGGAGGAGTGAATCCTGCCGATATCTGTCCAAGAGGCACACTAAACTGTCAAATGATAGTGTGTCCCACAGGCACATGTCCCGAAGGCACATGTCCAACAGGTGTTTGACCTCCATCAGATACCACGATTTGTGCGTTAGGGTTAATCGCCTGCTGGTGAACCCCATCAGATCCAACGATCTGTGCGTTGGGATCAGCCGTCATGTTTATTGTATTGTTCACAGTGTTATCGTCTATAGATCTGTTACTCAACAAAACAGGCAGAGACAGATGTATTAGTCACATATATAAAATAATAATAGATTTAAGATTGTGAACCACAATCTGCGATTAATACAAACAAAATATACGAATAACAGAATAGACAATAAAAGGATATAATAAGATAAATTCTCGAGTCCAGCGTATACTGTCTCCTTAAAGCTATTACGGCTCTCACCGTATGTGCAAGTTCCGTAATTGAATCAGAATTATTATTTTGCCAAATCAATTATAATAATTCGTAATAAAAAATGAATTAAGAATTTAAGAGCCCAAACCCAGTGGAAATTAAATAATTATTCAGGCAGCCTGCGCGCATGTAGTTGTTGGGCCAATACATAAGTAACACATTTAAATACTACATAAGTGTTTTACTATATAAAGTTATGCATTCTCCTTTGCAAAATCAACGTGGGACTTTCACAAATTTTCACAACTAAGTGACTAACTTTGGATGATCATATCTCATCCATCTCTTAGTCATTTTGAGTGATTCAAAGTGTCTCGAAAAGCTCTCACGGAGGAAAACACGTTCCAAGTGTCACTTGTCGCGCGCACGCGACATTCGTCCACTCAAACTATGGCTCAAATTGACTCGACAATGTGGGGCTACTACCCACATTTTCCAACAATAGTAACCTGTAAGATAATATTGATTCATATATTTCTGGACTAGCTTGTAGCTTCTTATACTAATTGCTTCCATCAATTTCCTATCCGGTGTTGGTTTGGTGTGAACTGTGGTTGCATTGTATGACAAGGCTCCTGTTACCCCTATTTTATCGCAGAGAAGACCAAGCATATTACCGGTGACGTGCAGTTTGAAATATATGGCACTACGTTCTTGTCTATGTTATACAGTATTTCTTTTATGATCCTGGACATGTTGTCAACTTTAGTTCATTAGGTTCCACCAGAAGCAGTTGAGGTTATGGCTTGTCTGATTATTTGAAAAGGATTATTAACTCTATCCTAAAGTTTTTCTTCTGTGATTCCTAATATCAAGCTGTTCACTGAGCTAAATATTCGAAAGTATAGCTCTGTCACTGCTGTACTGCTGTACTATGCTAGAAGGTAACTCAAAAGCTCATAAAACTGTAGGTTGCTTCCCTGTTTTTTTTTGTGTACACAGAAGTATAGAGCAATGGTTCTGGTGTCTTTCATTTTTCATATTATAATATTCTCATGCATAACACATTCAATCGTGAATGCATCGAGAAAGACCAGCAAGATCATTAATTGGCATATACATTCATGCCTATAAGATTGAAGCAGTGTCTGATCGACTACAGAAGCTGAAGATGGCCTTGCTCCTTTAGGTATGCAACACAATCGTCAAACATCTCTTCCAGAGACTTGAACTTGAATCCCAAACTCCTCAATTTGGTGGTGTCCAACTCATAATATGGCCGATCAAGCTTCTCAAACCTATATAGTTTAGTGGATTAACACAAAGATTTGTGCATAAAAACAAGTAATCATTTCTAATATTAAGTAGATTAACAAACTTTCTAGGAATAGGTAGGGTTGGATATCGTGCAGACAAAAGGGATGTGAGCTCTTCATTGTCGACAACAGTTGAGCTACACAAGTAGCGGCCGTGGGCATCTTTGTGCTCATAGACAAGGATATGACAGAGAGCCACATCATCTATGTGTACATATCCCATCCTTCCATGGTATTGGAATCTTATCGTCTCCCCTTCAATTTTTTACTGAATAATTAGTTCATGTAAACACTAAAATCTAAAGAAACTGAATTACATATGCTATACTATACCATACTAGTATATGCATCTATATACCTTTAAGTAAGCCAAGAACATCAGCTGCAGTTGAACACAAATGTTGTGGCAAACTAGGTCCGATGACAAAGGAGGGAAGAACGGTAACCAGGTCAATGTTATTGTTGTTGCAGAACTCCCAAGCAGCCTTCTCTGCTAAGGTTTTCGATAAGGCATACCAAATCTGATATTGTTCACACAGTTCTACTGAACTCCAAGAGGACTCGTCCAGAGCTACATTCGGGCTACTAACATCTCTTGCTCTTACAGTTGACGAGGATGAGGTTAGAACCACACGCCTTAATGATGGATTCTTTTTGCAGGAACGAAGCACATTTAAAGTTCCATCGATTGCTGGTTTCAAGATTTCTGCCTAAATGGACACATTTTGTTGCAACTTAATTACAAATCAAGCAAGCAAAGCAGATGGGCATGCAGTATGTTGATATAATGCACAACCAGACACAAATATGCCTGCATAATACTAAATATGCATCATGCTAATTAGCAAAAAGAAAAAGCAATTATATGCAGCATGTTCATGCCTTGGGATCAGAGGTAGGGCGTCCAAGGACCGGAGAAGCAGTATGGAAGACACCGGCACAGCCAAAGATTGCACTATCAAAGCTGCCCTCCTCTGTTAGCTCTGCTTTTACTAGCTGAAGTCTGTCCTTGGCTCCTTCCAGCTTCCACAGATGAGCAAGTTTCTTATCATCATCTGAATTTATAAAAATGTAATTCAGGTATTATTTCTGCATATGGGAACTTAATAATCCTGCTAAGTCCGCCTCCTAACACTAAAGTTTTTGACGAGAACTGGTAAGTGAACGTAGTATGAGAGTAACAGTGATGATGTATATAGTGAAAGGGAATATATAAGTAATAACCTGGATCTCTTACAGTCCCAATGACATGATAACCAGACAGGAGTAAGCGCTTGATGAGCCATGAAGCCAGAAAGCCAGATGCACCAGTCACACATACTTTCCCTTTCATCATATTCTTAATACTTGTTATTTGTTAAATACCTGTTTCTTCCTTAACACATGCATTTATAGATTGTTTGGCTCTGAAGGTTATATGTAGATCAATGTACATATTTATATAATCTCACACATCAAGTACATGATACAAGCTTTCATTTTTTTTAATAAGTTTTTGGTTTGGAGGTGGGAGGAATTAGCTAGGAAGAATGTAGGAAAGGTAAGTCATCATATACTTGTGATGGGGAATTTTTAATGCTCTACATATACTATAATTCCTGATTAGTGACCGCCAAAGAGGCTGTGAACTTATCATCAACTTGTAGTCATTATTTTGAGGTCGGTAAATGCAAAGATTCATATCACCGAGATAATGACTGGTCTGCTATAAATAAAAACAGATAAAATTAAGGTGATACAAATTTGATCAACAATTACAAAAACCTCATTTGTAATGCTAGAGGTAAAAAAATGTGTGTTTATTTTTTTTCAATTTTTACAAGTAAAAAAACACGTACTTAAACATGTGTACTTTGTTATTCCCTCATTTTTTTTGAATAAAAGTTTAAACATAACACTTTTATTTAAAAAAAATTAAAAAAATATTATGAAACTATACTTTAAACGAGTATTAAAAAATATGCCGAAAAATAACGTAAACAATTCAGTGGGACGGATGGAGTATTTTTTTAAAAAAAGATTAATACATATCTCTCAAATGTGTTTTTTGATGCTAATATTTCTCAAATATGTAGTATGTTGATATTTTAGACGAACTCATAATTTTCCGTAAACGAATAAGATCTTAACCGGCTGAACTAATGAGGAGGAGTTAATAATTATGATCACAATTAACCAAACTCACAGCAAATACACTGGGTACACTTAGTATATTCAGTTAATCGAATGGAAAAATGGAAACTATTTTTTTTAATTGGGTTTGATAATATAATAGCAACACACAAAAAAAGAGGAGAAAAAGAGAGGAATCAGGAAAATGGTAAGGTGTTAATTAAATATTGCGATTGATTGTATCCCAAAATTTTAAGTAGCTTAATTATTGTAAATTTGATTCAAAGTGATAATCGATTAATTTTATTTGATTATTCTGTTAAATTCGAAAACTGAAAATAGTCAAAACTGAAAAATGATAAAAGGGAGGGTATAGCTTATTTTGGACTTCAATATGATAACTAAAACTTTTTATTTAGCTCACAAATCATGATGAAATATGGCTTTAATTCTTCCTAAGTGAGTTATTTCAAAGAATCAAAACGTGATTTTATCATAATTTAGTGAGTCAAATACACAATTTCACTAATCATATTAAAGTCTAAAATGTGCTATACCTTCATGTATTATCATTTTACAATTTCAGCTAATTTCAATTTTCAGCGTGAACGAGATGATCAAATTAAAATAATTTATGATTATTTTTAATAAAATTTAAAATAATTAATCTATTTAAATTTTGTGAACGCATTTCGCGGCTTGACCAAAAGGCAAGGAGCACGGAGGGAGGGGGCAGTGGTCAGCACTAATAATCTACTAGGAGTACAACTAGACTCCAAATCATAGCCAACACATAGCTTCAGTTGAGACACGCTTACATACAACATTCATTCACATACATACATAATATACATAGACCATTGTTTTCTTTTTACATTCAATTCAGCCACCATCTTTGAATTGTCAATCCGTTTGATCTCTTCTCTCCCTCTCCCCAGGAACATCTCACCGTCGTCAACTTCCCCCCTTCCACTGCGTTGATATTTCTACTACTTTCTTCCCTTCCGGTACTCTCTCTCTCTCTCTCTCTCTCTCTCTCCCTCTCTCTCTCCCTCTCTCCAGTATTATCATTATTGTTTCTACTTTTCCAATACATGCTTACTACTACTTGTTGCTGTCGTTTACTGTTTAATTTTACTCCCTCTCTCTCTCTCTCTCTCTCATATTAGTCTTGAATACTCTACGGATCTGATCTAACTTGTTGTTTCAATTCCTTCCTCACTAAACTAGTCTAGACTAGATAACTTGTTTAACTCAATACTGTACACATTTCATTCCAAAGTTTCAGTTTTTACCGTGTATAATAAACATGCTCTTATTGTTGTCTTGACTAGAAGCACCTTGATGAAGATTAAGCTATTTCTAGAGGATTTGTGATTGTTTCATGGGCAATACTTGCCGTGGATCTTTCGGAGTAAAACAATACCAGCACGGGGGCCTTAATCACCCCCAAGATCGTTCCAACTCCAACCACACCGACACCAATAACAACTCTGCTCACTCTATTAACTCACCTACCACTGTAACACCTCAACAATTTCTAAAGGACAAAGATTCCCCCATTCCCGACAATAATCACAAGCACAATAATTTACCAATACCACTTGGTAGCCCTAAAAAGGAAACCACGATGAACCGTAGCAGCAACAACCTGTCTTCTTATGTCTTGGGTCACGTCACTCCTAATATTCGTGATCTTTACACTCTTGGACGTAAATTAGGACAAGGCCAGTTTGGAACCACTTATTTATGCACCGAGAATACCACGGGAACTGAATATGCTTGTAAATCTATCTCCAAGAGAAAGCTGATATCACGAGAAGATGTGGAGGACGTTAGGAGGGAGATTCAGATAATGCACCACTTGGCTGGTCACAACAATATTGTGACCATTAAGGGTGCCTATGAGGACCATTTATATGTCCATATTGTCATGGAACTCTGTAACGGGGGTGAGTTGTTTGATAGGATCATTCAAAGAGGACACTATAGTGAGAGGAGGGCTGCTGAATTGACAAAGATTATTGTAGGCGTGGTTGAGTCATGCCACTCACTCGGGGTTATGCATAGAGATCTAAAGCCCGAGAATTTTTTGTTAGTCAACAAGGATGATGATTTCTCTCTCAAGGCAATTGATTTTGGACTCTCAGTTTTCTTCAAGCCAGGTATATGATAAGCAATTGAGTTTATATATATTTTTGGCTGTATTACATTATCCACATTTCATGAAGATGTTCGGTACACATGTCAGTTCCACTTAAATACTAACTTTTACCAATACTTAATATTGTTTCAGGTCAGATCTTCAATGATGTGGTTGGAAGCCCATATTATGTTGCTCCTGAGGTGCTTTTGAAGCACTACGGGCGAGAAGCAGATGTATGGACAGCAGGGGTTATATTATATATACTGCTAAGTGGCGTGCCCCCATTCTGGGCAGGTATGCATATAATTTAGACCAAAACTCAGGATCAACATATGACTGATGGACTGAAACTTCTACTCCCTTTGTTGATGTAGAAACCCAGCAGGGGATATTTGATGCGGTTTTGAAGGGAGACATTGATTTTGAATCAGACCCTTGGCCCGTGATTTCTGATAGTGCGAAGGATCTCATTCGAAAGATGTTATGCTCAAGACCTTCTGATCGATTGACTGCTCACGAAGTCTTATGTATGTTTTTGTTGTCTGCTAAAAGTATCCAATCTTATTCTATTTCATCGGGATCAGCATTTGTAAATTTCTGTCCATGTGTCGGTTATCTAATAATTTGCGACACAGTAATGCAGCCAAGTTAGACATTTTTTCCATTCTTTTTCCTTACACTCTTACAAATGATATAATTGTGTTGATTAATTGGTTGACATAATACATGTGTGACGTAAGAGTGAAAAATTGTTGATTCCAGATTTTATGGCAGTGCCACTGCCATTCCAACTGTTTTAGTAATATGTTCCATATCCCATATGTAGCTAGTGACCTTGTTAAGTTTTCTATAATTAGATCATTGTACAGTTTTATGGTACTTTTCAATAGTTATTTTTTTATAATTAAGTAGAGTACTGGGAACAACATTTTTGTTTGTTTACATTAAAATCTATCCAAATCTTCAGCAATGTCCATTATAAACTAAATGCAGTGGCAGCAAGTTGATCGCATGCATTGTAACATGCAATTATGCATTTTGTATCGTTGAAGAGTACAGTAGTGACAAAGTTAAATTTATATATTTATCAGTTTATGTATATGTTCAATCGAGCTCATTGCTTTACCGTTCATGTTTGTTTCATTCATTAAATATAATGTAGGTCATCCTTGGATATGCGAAAATGGAGTTGCACCTGATAGATCCTTGGATTCAGCTGTACTATCTCGACTCAAACAATTTTCTGCAATGAATAAGCTGAAGAAGATGGCTTTACGGGTATGTAGATAATAAGCACGAGCATTTACGTTTAACGCAAGGATAATGTAATGGAGTGACATTTGCACTTCTTTATATAGTGGTGTTTATATGTTCATGTCTTCATGATGCCTCGAGTCCTCTCTAGTCTAATTTTTCCTGACCGACTAACAAACTTATGTGCAGAAGTTTAGACACTTAATCATCCATGTCTCATGTAGTGGAATATTTATTGCATGCATGTTCTGTCAGGTGACAAAATTTTTGCTCTAGAAGAAGCCTATTTCATCGTGTCTGCACTCTGCAGGTTATAGCTGAAAGTTTATCAGAGGAGGAAATTGCTGGTTTGAAAGAAATGTTCAAGGCAATGGATACTGATAACAGTGGTGCAATTACATTTGATGAACTCAAGGCTGGTTTAAGAAAATATGGTTCAACCTTGAAGGATACAGAGATACGTGACCTTATGGATGCGGTAAGATTTTGTTTAAGAAAGTATTATAATTGGTTTTCCTTCTGAAATAATAAGTTAGGGCTCTAAAAATTGAACTGAAATTGTAGATTAGGAAATCACAGGTTTAGTCAAATCTTAAGTACGACAGATTTTGGGGGAGAAGTATGAGCAGGAATGGGTTGGATATTAGTGAAGTCTATAAGAGCGTCAGATCATTTTATATATCATTTACAACAGACAATTACTGTACTTGATGACATCAGTCTTGCATCTATAACGTCTGTACTCACGCATCTCATGCTATGCATAACTATCTAGATAGTAATTGGTAACAACAATACTTTTTCTGCGGGTAGCAGCCAGATACTACTATAACTTCCTTGGTGTCTGAAATAATATGTTGGGGCTCTAAAAATTGAACTGAAATTGTAGATTAGGAAATCACAGGTTTAGTCAAATCTTAAGTGCGGCAAATTTTGGGGGAGAAGTATGAGCAGGAACGGGTTGGATATTAGGGAAGGCTATAAGAGCCTCAGATCATTTTATGTATCATTTACAACAGACAATTATTGTACTTAATGAGTCTCGCATCTATAACGTCTGTACTCACGCATCTCACGCTATGCATAACTATCTAGATACTAATTGGTAATAACAATACTTTTTCCGTGAGTAGCAGCCAGATACTACTATAACTTCCTTGGTGTCCGACGATTTCCTTTCCAAGGTAGTACCATAGCCATTGCTTATCCCCGGTTGTGTTAAATGCTTTTTCTCTGTAATACAATCCCGCCCTGATTTTTAAAGATATTCGCTTTCTTGACTCATATTTGGGCATATGATCAAACATGTCCTAGCCATAAAAAAAAATTAAGTCCTATGTCCTCCATCCTTAACGATCCAGAAGCTCTCCTCTGTCATGCACATCCACCCAGATCTTCTAATGATTGCTTGAGTGTTAATTTGTTGATTCATGATTATCCATTTATTGTTTCATGAGTGGCCATGATTGAAACCTGGCCCTTCAGTTTTACAGATTATGAAGGAAGTTTTGCTTTTTAAAAATGTCTAAATAGAAAACAGGTGGATCCTATTCTGACAATTCACCCCACATATTCCACTTTCCAACACACAGACAGAACCTTTCTTCTGAAATTACTCTTATTATCAACGTTGGTTTTCCACCAAACATCATTCTTTGGATGCATCACTTAAACTTATGGACGCTGCTTTGCTGCCTCCTAATTGTCGCGTTTCTTTGAAACATATTTACTACACCGGAGTTATTTAAAATGTTATTCATCATATTTTTAGCTTATGACTTCAGTAGCTAATCTGCTTTGTGAACTGCTACATCTGTGCTAGGTATATTGCAAATGTACCAAGACAAATTTTAAGGTTCCAGGCATAGGTTAGTGCCTTTCAGATATGTAACTTTAAGACGATGTCAATGGCATGTTGCACATTTCGTAATATCTTTCCACAGTTCTTTAATATTAAGCAGTAATTTGATTGCTGCCGTCTTCATTCTGGCCCACTTTGTTTGCGGCGAGTCTGGCAATTTTAAATTTGTCAATTGACAATTTTTTAAAATTAAAACTAACAAAAAAAGAAATAAAAAGTGGAAACAGGAAAGCAGTTGCACGTGGGGAGCTAGTAAGCACTAATCTACTACAACTAGAATCCAAAGTAGAAAACAAAACGGATACATACTGACATACATACATAGAACGGATACGTACTGGCATACATACATAGACCGTCGTCAAATACAGCGATCCATCTTTGACTTGTAAATAACTCCGCATTCCTTAGTGATGCAAAAAAATAAGAGATCTTGATTAGTGGAGAACTTTTTCTCAAATTTAGGTTGATGATTTAACTTAATAAATCTAAGCCTTCTTGTCTATCTTCTCAGTTCCAAGTTCCAACTTTAGAGGTTGTGGACCTAAATTTCTTTTGCTCATCAGGACTCTCAGGATAAAATGAGATAATACTACCCTTGGACGTTAATGAAAAGATTCTTCTTCCCAAAATGATAAACATCACAACTGAATAGCCAAGTTTGTTGACCGAGTAAGCTGTGATTGACATTCACAGGGACAACATCACATTAATCACCAGTCTTTTTGGTGAGTAAAAAGAACTGAGCAACATTAAGATACCAATATTGAAGTTGCCAATCCAAGCAACATGATGGCTTCAGATGGGATCTATAAGAATATAGAACGAAGGAAGAAGTTCCTTTAAATCAGCCCAGTCATCAACCATTAGTTTAAAGTATTATCAACATTATTATTATCTTTCTTGCATGCTACACCCAACATGGTGATTAGTTCTGGTGGGACATTTGATGTGCTTTATACCCCTTTCCCTCGCATCAAAAGAAATGACCACCATTATCAGCCTTCTCGAATTATAATTATACGGCGATTCAGTCGTGCGAGGGTGGTTGAGTATTCTCCTTAGCGCCTCTTTTAGTTGAATATCAACTTTCTTAGTAGTATGGTAGTTTAGATATTTTTGATATCCGATGCAATTTTAAGAGCATTAATTCCACACTGTATGGAGCATATCTATCTTCTTATAGTAAATCTAAGCCCAGATATAAGCCACGTGATGATAGGGATCGTCAACAATCTGACTCTGTACTTCATCAAATTTCTGCATATACTCTACCATTGTAAATGTCCCTTGCCTTAAATTAGCAAGTTCTTCAGAAAGTCTGTCCACACACCGCACAGGATGTAAAACAACAACATTTCCTTATTTGAAATTGGTATGTTACACTACTAGGTCATAAATGACAAGTAAAAGCAAATTAATAAATAAATGCAAAAAAGTAAATATGTCGGAAGTAAGTTGAAAATATCAATTAAACTAAAAAAAATAAAAAGCTATATCATCTCACAAAATTTAAAGGAGAGAGGAGGAAATTCAGTGGATCATGTTATAGTTTTGATACTTTGTTCGATGAACAAAATAGCGCACGCGTATTTGTTTTTTGGCTCCTCCCAAAAGGCCTCATATTGATGACATTAGCATCGGTTATTTTAACACAATTGTTCCTTATATTCAAGACCATTGTCCCTTGACTTCCTCGATGTGGGGCTTGGGATGACACTCCTACACTAACAACTATGTAGTTAAATTGCTGACTAAATACGCATTAGTACGATGTACTCTACTAGCACCACAGACATGTACTGTGTTCTAGATGGGACTAGTAAAATTGGGCGAGATGATAATTTGACAATTCAAAGTTTACATAAAAGAAGTTAAATACCTGGTACAAGCTTAATAGCTTTGCGATCTGAGTAGGTGGTCTTGTCTGAGAATGGCTTGTCTTTGTGGTGATGAATGTTTGTATAATGTTCATTCGTTGAGGTATAATAATCCTCGAATTTTCGTTTAGGTGTAATGTTTGTATAATTTTGTTAATCATAGAAAGCACAAAATATTATTTGTATAGTTTAGAATGCTGTTTTAGATGGAATTTCTGATATTATTTTAAAATGAAAAATGTCACTGCTATCCCTCTCCGTTCTTCATGTAAATTACTTACAATGGCACTTATGGCAACTTGCCATGCCTCTGTTTGCAAATTTAGCAGGTATGAAGTATAATTGATTCTCATATAATTGGAGACTTTGATAAAAGAGTTCTTATGGATAGTTTTGCTGTAAATGTCAGTACATTCTGAATCATCTGAATAGTTAATTTACTTTTCAGGCTGATGTAGATAATAGTGGGACTATAGACTATGGAGAATTTGTAGCAGCAACACTTCATTTGAACAAACTTGACCGCGAGGAACATCTCGTGGCTGCATTTAGGTATTTTGACAAAGATGGCAGTGGTTATATTACAGTTGATGAGCTACAGCAAGCTTGGGCAGAACATAACATGACTGATGTTTTCCTCGAAGACATTATTAAAGAAGTTGATCAAGATAATGTAAGTTCAAATACTTTAATGAAACTAATTTTTTTTAAAAATATTGGTAGCGTTTGTTTTATTTAAGTAGGTTGTTATCAGTAACAGAAAGGGATTACTTGACCTTACTGAATAAGCCACCTCTTAGTCTATTCTGGGTGATTATGTAATCCGAATTTAAATCTGGAGGCTATATGGGAAAAATGATATCAAATTTTTTATTTAATTTCCTGTAAATGTAGAAAGAATAATCAGAATTGGGTGTTATCTATAATCTGCTGTATGTATTTTTCCAGGATGGGAGGATTGATTACGGTGAGTTTGTTGCTATGATGCAAAAAGGCAATGCAGGAATCGGAAGACGGACCATGCGTAATAGTTTGAATATGAGCATGAGAGATGCACCCGGAGCTCATAGTTGATATAAATTGCACACCATCCTTATTTTGCTGCTGCAAATAATGCAGGTTGTACAGCAAGGACATGTCGGAGGTTCCACGGCTAAGTTAAAAGATTTCTGGATGCTTGCATCTACTTTATCAATTTGTGTGTAGAGTTTTTGAATATTTGAAATTATTGATCTGTAACTTGATGACATGTGAATTCATAAACTATACAAGCTGCTACTGGATGAAGATGTTTCCCACTTTAGTTGTAGTGAATGCAGAAGTTTCAATTATTGATCAATCGTAGATATTTTCTTTTTATTCTTTTTGCCAAGTGAAATTTTAGATATTTATGGCACAAATCCGTGTGATTTTGGTCCACATTAGTGTGCAAAGCAACAGTTTTCCCCCACCCCCTTCTAATTCATGAATATTACATGCAATTATGACTTGTAATCCGCTGTTCATGTGCAAATTACAAACAGTTATAGAATACAAAATTACAAACTACAAAATCAATTTAACAATCTGTTGTGTAGTTCAATAATTGTAGTTCCTTGTTTTTCATGATCCTATACGTAAATTCATTTATTTTGAACACTTTTGGTTTCCAGAAGCGGTATAACAATTTTAGCGATCTGATCAATCCAATATCCTAACCAAATTTGAAAACCAAACTCGCCCTATTTTAGTTATATACATCATTATCATATACAACGCCACTACGATTTTTAACAATTTTTTTTTTTTAAGATCAACCCCAAGTAAAAGATTAGAAGTTCTCTCTTTCATCTGAAACAACATATATGTAAGTTCTCCGAATCGAACTTTTCCAACATAAAGCAAACATTTTATGTGAACCGGCCATTCTAATTCTTCAAAAATATGTTCCAGTAGTTAAAATAATAATAATAATTTAGAAAAGTAATTAATTATCCCGCATATTGTAACAGAGAAACTAATCACGGAAAACTGGCATTTCATTATCTTCAAATTTTCAAATCGAAACCTTGGCATTTCAACTTTGTTTCTTGGTAAAAAAAAATGAACACAAAAAAGCAGCATGAACCTAGAATTATACAAACATAACCACCAACATTCGTAGCGATTAAGCTCGAGTTAACATGAAGATTATAATCGATAGTTCAATTTAGCGAAAGTCCTTCAAGAGCATTGAAGAAAAAAAAAATTAAGCCATCCAATTCACTCATTTTAATATTATAAACATGAACCTATACTATAAAAATTACTCCAAAAGGAAACTATACACCACACGAATTTAAATAACACTGTGTTTGTATTTGGACTTCTTACATGAAACACGACATGATTGTCAAGTCTAATTACTAACAATTAACGGAGAAAGATCTCTAGTTTAAGTTTTAAAGTTCAGTGTAGATAGTATTGATACACTTCGGGTCCGTGGATAACAATTTTAGCGTGACCACATCCAGGTTGTGTTGTTGAACTAGGAAACAGTTAATACTTTGTTTTTCTTTTAATATATAAATGTACTTCATGACAACTAGCTTCACCAGGACAACTGGAAATGTAGCCTTAGAGTCTAAGTAACAAGTACCCATTCTTCTCTCCAACAATATACTAAAGTCCCAATATTCTTTAGGTGAACCATAGAAATTAGATATACCATTGGTTCACCTTTTATTTTTGTAGTCACAAGCATGTGGACCGGGACTGCTGGCAGTGTCCAAGCAGAAATCAAGTTTTAAGATGCATCAACAAAGAGTATAAAATCTAACATAGCAATGACATAGAAAATTTAATCAACCATCGCTTTTCAGTGTCTTTAATAACTATCTTCATCAGTCTCTGGCCTCCGAAGATAGTAACGCAGGCAGTTAACTAAAACCTGCACGATAAAAGATTAGGATTATAAAGTTGGCATAGATTACTTACTAACAAGCAGCAGCGGCGACTTTAAATATATCCTACGTACTGCCACAATAAAAATTACCAAGAACCGCAATTCATTTCCATACATTATTGTATATTCTGTTTGCTCAGTAAAGAATACAGTAGTTTGACAAGCCCCAATGGATGTTCTTAACACGACATATGAAGGAAAGTTAATCTACTCATCCTAAAACTACAGTCTACAAGAGTTTGGTTCACCTTACTTGAGAACTACAAGCCAGCCAAAACTCATCAATTAAACTTTAATAATATATACTGAACCTGATATCTTTCCTCGCATTAATTATAGGACACTACAAAGCAGTTTTATACCCTGAATTTGGCAGAAAAGACTAAAAGCAAAGAGCTTAATTATCAACACTAGAAGTAGAATATAAGAAGCTACAAAAGGAAGTTAGGACAGTCAAACACCAAATTGTCAAAGAAATAGATTAACAAGAGAGGCCATACGAAATTTGTCCCTTCTGAAAATAGATATTCATTAGGCAATTGTGTGAAAGAAAAGGTATACACTGTACAAAACAAATTATTTATAATAATACGGGGTAGAGTGACTGGGTTTAAATCATTAAATTACATGTAAAAAGTTACCTGGGATAAGGAAGTGTTTAATGCTGCTCCTCGGTAGCTAACATGAAACTTATCTTTGGCTACCAGACCCTATATAGTACAAGAAAACCAACATTGATGCTACAAACATATAAAAAATGAGGACAAAGATATATATATATATATATATATTAGGGAACGGATCAAATAGAAACTTACACTTTTTAACATGTTGAACCTTAGTAAGAAATGTGTTGAACCACATGTGAGTTCACTAAAGTATATTTAATTCCAACAATTTTCTGGGGTTCACCTTTTCAAAATTAGGGTATAGAAATACTAAGTTTGTTAACAAAATTTATCCAAGTGTCGCGTTCTTTTTTATGGTTAATAATTAAAACATTCGGATACCTAAGTTTTAGTTATTAACAAAAATGCCACCATTTTCATCATTTGGAAGATGTGTTGAACTGTAGTTACGTTTGACTTGACCCAGTTGCACGGAAATTTTCACTTATATACAAAAATGTCATTGTTTATTTCTCTAGCAAAAAGGTCATAATTGTCAAATAATTTTATAAAGCCACTGCACGTAAGGTTCAACACATATATACCTACAGTCCAAACATGTTCAGAGGAGTTTTAAAGTTTATATTTAACAAAATTACTACTGGAACCTCCCCCTATATATATAAATATGACGAGAAAACCCACTTCTGTGTCAATCTCTGCCGATTCCACAGTAACATTCGTATCAGCCACAATTTTGATCACTTCCAGCAACAATCCAGGTCGATCCGCTGTCTCTATTGAGAGCAAACTGAAAAGCACTAAAAGTGATTAATAAGAAGTTGATAGTCCTAAATGATTTGTATGGTTACCTGTACTGATAATCTAGGCCAACGTAGATTAAATATCAGGCGGCATCTCAACTGGGGAGATAAAAAAGAAAAGTATGCACTTCCATGTGTATAACTCTAATCGTCGTACAAGTATCTACCACAATTCATGATTATTAATCTTTTAAATCCAAGTCTTGCATGTTCCATACCTCCTTGTAGGTCCATCGTCCTTGACATGTATATGGGTCGCAATATCAACGTCAAGCTGTCACAAACATATGAAAACTTAAACAAGAGGTTAACCATAAACATATGCAAACTAGAGATCATGTCAAAATATGACAATCATGCCCCAGACCAGAAGTCAACATTAGAGTACAAAGTGAGAACTAACTTTACCTGTGATCACTAGCTAATTTTTATTGAAATAATTAATGTGGAAACATACATAGCAAATAACATGTTGGTAATAGATCATCACTAAATAAGAAGAATGCAGCTGGGTTCTCCAAATTCTAATTATTCTGCCTATCAATTCAAGATAGTTTCTTCACCTTTACATCATAAAGTTCTTCGAAAATTAAAATTTGATATCATCACTTTTAGGTAAGTTATACTGAGATCAGTAATGGTGCTTGTCCAGAGTATAGGGTGTCATCAAGATGTTAGTTCAACATTAATGAGGAAGCATGTGATTCTTTCTTGTATGTGCAGGATTATTTGCATATAGAAACATTCCAGTTACTATCTGTACTAGATAAATAATGTACAGGGGAACACTTCGTTTCTTAACTTCAGTGAAGGCAAAAGGAAAACCAAGGCCCAAGATCCTCCTACAGCCTAGGTGCAAGGCACTGAAGCCTGAAGAGGGGTGGAAAAAAAGGATAGAAGAGATGAGAAGAGAAATTTAAAATTTTCTTTCCGAAGTGTGCTCTTGAGTTTTTTGATGAGAGAAAAGAAATGATCCGCCTACAATTTTCTCCAAAGACTTTCTTCCCAAAAATGAGAAGATTTGGAAATATCCTCTCATACAACTTTATGAATTATACACAACATGTCCTTTTTTCATTACTTTCTCTCCTTTTTTACACGGAACTCAGGAGCATATGAGGAGATTCATTATTTTATTATTATTTATCTTCTCTTCTCTCCCAAAAAATCTCGGGAGCACAACATAATTACAATATAGATGCATTTACACACATGCAAATCTAGGAAGCAAGGACACGGGTGAGGGAGTGCGAGTGCGCAACGCAGTGATACGGGAATTCGACAAATATAAAAAATATGGGGATACGGGTGCGGGGGGACACGGGGAAAAATGAACAAAAAATTCATATATATATATATAATGTTAAACATAATGAAACCCACTAACAAAATCAAATTTGTATGAAAAATGAATCAAATGCATCATTTATTAATCTAAATCACAAAAATAAACGTAAAATCTTTTATTTTATGCAAAAGTGAACATGATAATCAATACCTTTGTAGTAAATAATAGATATGGATGTGTAATTTTGTGAGTGTAGTTTGCTAAATAGATTTTGACTACAATTTCTAAAGAAAAAGTTTCAAATTAGTATCGTGAAAGAATCCGCGTGTCCGAGTATCCGACAAGGGAACTCGGCATGCAACTCAAGTGTCCCTGCTTCTTGATGCAAATACTAAATCGAATTCCAATCTTAAAATGCAACTTAAAGAGGAAAACCGCATTATAATTTTAAGACTTTAACTTATAAACATATATTACTACAAATACCAATAAGTATATACACATAATGTATACATGATAAACATAAATTAATATGCGGCACCCAGCAGATTTGGTTTTATCAGTAATTACAAAAAAATAATCCAAAGATCCAAGAAAAAAAGAAGTATGTGACAGTTTTATTTTTTGTAAATATGGGGGATATGTTGGCTAGTTTAGATCCAATAATAAGAAAGTAGAAAAGAGAAGAAATGAAAAACAAGCATGTTAACAGGAGTGGGATGTCTTAACAATTAGAGTTTCATAGTCAGATGTTAGTAATATGTTGATGAATGGCTGAGACTAAATATTACTTTTAATACACAAATCCAAAGGTTATTAGCTGATGCACGCGCCTCGCTAAAGTGAGGAGTGAAAAGCATCTCACATGCCTCAAACAACACTCATTATTCTTTACTTCAATTCATTAGGACAAGTAGTGCATGCTGCGTATGTAATGCATTGTCAAAAGAACACGGTTATGTCAGGAAGGATCCTAAATTGGACTTAATAATTATTCTCATATTTTGATATGTTTCTACTTTTTTGCTCCTGTATTTAGGATGATACAACCTTAAATGTATCTCAATTAGTTCAATAGTATATGTCTGTAGTCTCTCTTGTAAATATTAATTCCAGTAAATTTGTTCTTCATAGGGCTTTCTGATTATTGTTTGGTTGCTCTCAGTTATTTATTTTCAGAAGTTTTTCTCCGCAGAACTTTTAATTATCGTTTGGTTGCTCTCACATATTTGTTCTTATTAATCTGCCTTTAGCAAGGAAATGGCATCTCATGCTAGGCTCTTGGCCTTTTGGAGACTCAACTGCATACAGATTATGCAAAGTCAACTTGCATACAAATCTCATTCTTCTCTGACTAGTTTTCTTCATATAACTATCATAAAATAAAAAATAAATATGACCAAAAGTGATCTTTCAGCTTCAAATATGTCATTTTATGATGTAATTTTAGAAACAATATACATAAGACATTAACCCAACAGATGTATGGTCAAGGACAGAGAGAAAAAATAATGCAACAAAGGTGCTTAGGTGCATATATATAAGCTTATCTATGAAAGCGTTCCACTAGAAATAATGCAACAGATAACACTTGCGTCGTATATCGCAGCGTGATATGTGACTGACAGAAGTATACTTCATTTAAAATATTACCTTCTTTTCTGGTGCTTTAATGCCAAAAGCCTCCCCCATTGCTAACCTCTCACTAGATTCCTAAAAGTTCACACATTGTTTAATTAGGTATTAGTATAAACAATGTACAGAATATAATTACCACAGAAATATGAAATTTATTGGTAAAAATAAGGACACAAATATTTAAGAGTAAAAAGCTTAACATACCGGATGATACTTTAGCAGGTTGTTGATAATGGTCAGTCGAATTCTTTCTAGAAGATCCGGATCTTCAACTTTGCGCCCAGTTTCTCTGTCACATAAATGAAGGTAAAACCACAAAGGCTAATAACATTCACAACAGTCATTTGATTTGAATCTTAAGTTTTACCAACTAATAGCACTCTAATTTGGTATCAACTAAAAAGATATAAATCATCCCCATTTTAGTGACAGCAAAATTATAGTTAGGAAATCGCTCCTCTATTATCAGGGCAAAGGAAAAGTAAGAAATTTTTCCGCAAGCTACTACGAATATAAAATGATAATATAGAAATCATAGATGTTGGACGATTTCCTATAAAGAAATGTTATCCAGGAAGAAGGATATGTTATTTCATTTCACAGAATTAGACCAGCGTCAATATGTTATGTCTTGAATCTACTATGAATCCGCTTCAAGTCAAAATTAATAAACTAGTTATAATTATCAAGTACTGAAGATAAGCTGGATAAAAAATCCCATATTTGTGGGGGAAGGGGAGGCAAGTTACTGCTTCTAAGTTTTCATGGTATTAGCAATCACCATATCATTATATCAATATACTGAACTGCATGTGGCCTAACAAAATAATAATTTATCAAGCTTGTGGCCAGAAACCAAAAGAGTATCTTCATCCACATATAAATGGAAAACAATATGGCTTCTCATTCAACCAACTTCCGGAGGTTGTAGAAAGTTCATCAACTTGTAAGGTCCTTTAACAAATATTAGAGGATAATAAAAGGATTACTTACAGGCGTGTAATTAAAAATTTTGTTTGTGTGACTGAGCCTTCTGTGCTAACAGTCCCTTTAACCACATCCAGGCCCAAATCTTTTAGTGATTTCATCTACAGAAAAAAAAAACAGGACTAAAATATATGTTACTAAAAGGTCAGAGCAACAGTTCCTCGCCCCTTTAATGCTGAGAAAAAAGTAGCTAGGGTTCTAGAACTAGAGAATATAATAATAAGAGAGAATGCTTGTATAAGGAGATCAATTTAACATCGTATATGTGAATTATGCATATAGGCATCCAGTCCTTTAACTTAAGCATAAAGAAAAATCAGGTAAATTAATCGACTTTCTATAGAAAAAGTTTATTGAAATTGATCCTGGCGCAAAGGACATAAAAATAAATTAACAAAATTCTTGTAGTCATCCACAATTAAATTTATTCAATTTTTTGTAATGTCTTTACTTTTCCGTAATTTATCATTTTCTATTCTGCTAATGCGGAGGCTTACATGGAAGCAAAACCCCACACGATGTCTTTAAAGAGTTTGTTCTTCCTATAAGAAGGCCATGTGAAATCGAGGTAAAATGCTAAATTATTAATCTTTCACATAATTTAAATATTTCTTTTATTGGATATCATAGTCTACAAAGTTAACACTTAGAGAACCTCTTGGTTTTTGTATACAGTTAGAGGCACACAGACACCGTAAGAATACTGAAAAAGAAACCTAAAGTGAACACACTGTGTTGAAATCCTTATAAAGTTGCTTCCATGCACGATAAATAAACGTAATTATTAATAAATATAACCACAAAATGATTATCTAAGGAGTAAAGTGACACTTTTTGTACCTGCACTCATGGTGTTAAACCACTTGCACGACTGTACTTTTTTAAGTACCAATTGCTATACAGAACTTTAGTTTTCATTACACTTTGTAATATTCCCGCAGAAATACCTGACAGTGCTTGTACATAAGGCTGAAATTCAGGGGTAAAACAGTCATTTGACTGTCATATTCTTCCCCAAAGTCATAAACTTTGTCAAAAATTGAAGCTCAAATATCATTTAAGTTGCAAAAAGATCATATTATTCTCCCTGATATCCATTATGGTCATCAAACATATAGTTTAATAAATTTGCATGTTCAGGATAGTAAGAACTTATGAATTTCAACAGTAACAAATAAATATAAGTCTTAATTTGATGGTTTCCCCTTCAGTTCTCAATCCAAATAGGTTCATTTAGATGGCCTGCATTTAAATCATGGGAAATTACAATTATGACCATATCGATTGAGTTATAAAACTTTTTGATTTTGGTGATTGATTTTATCTTTAGGGTCCAGGCTGTAATAAAAAGAGAATCTTAGTACTAGCAACTGGTGCTTTTTGAAGTACCATATTGCAAGTTATCTGACACTGTGCACTTTACTAAAATTTAAATGTCGCCATTCTGTAAAACAGAGGCTGTCTATACTCTATAAAGAACATAGTAATTAATTTCCTCTCAAGATATACAAAACAGGAGAGCGAACAAATTCAGTTCAGAAATACACTTCACCGTATCAATTAGAGCGCCAAGACGATCCCCAAAGCTCACTTGCACCATTGTGGCGTCCGAATCTGAATCTTGATCAATATGAACAATTGGCATTGGCACATAATCAGCATCTAGCTCAGACTTCTGAAAAGAATAACAAAATTTCAGCACTTGAACAATTATAATTGCGTAGGTAAAACAATACCAAATCAGCTATTATTAGCATATCGATGATAATTAACAAAAATCTAATACATATTATTAGCATCTTTCTGGCATTTTGTCGAACAGGCGCTAAGCTTTTTAGAGAGAAGAGATTGTTAGCACCTAATACACATGAGGCTCGAAGCATTGTTATTGTGAGCAGCAGAATCAGGACTTTGCTAGCACTCAGCATTAATTAACTTAATTTGCTAAATTGTAGTAGCATTACCTCGTAAATGTTAAATTGTTAATTACTTAAATAAGAACGATTCCAATAAAATGAATTTGTTGGAAGTAGTTGCAAGTATGCTATCATAATATACAAATCCAAGTTAATATTTTATTACGCGTGGCTAAGACTTATTAGTACGGAATCACAGAATCATTAAAATCAGGTGGAAATTAATCAAATTAAAGGATAACCGAGGTTTAACAATTTTTCGATATGTGCAGTATGTCATATAGAGTAGCACATAACAAAACTCTAAGCAGTATACAGTGAACAATGCGATCGCGAGTACCGATAATAACTTGCTCAGCAACAAACTAAAGAGTAAAAGAAATGACTAACCAGTGAGGTAGAGCTAACAGAGTCAACACCATCAACAGAAGCACAATAAATCATCCTACACAAATATTTAAATATTAAAAAAAACTGAATTGAAAAATTAAAAAAAGAAATCGAAATCAAGTAGTGAATTAAATAAAATAACAATCGATTAAGTAGAGGAGTTTACTTTTTGTAAAAATGAGGGGATGATCGGAAGTGAGCGAAGGAAGAAGAGAAGCTTTTAGAGTTGAAGAAGAGGTCTTTGCTCCTCGTCGTCGATGATGATGAGAATAGAGCAGTGTTGTTGGCGATTGCAGCCATTGAATTGACGAAGAAATCTTAAGAGAGATGAAGAAATTTTTATTCGGCTGATCCTCTCTCCTCTCTCCTCTCTTTCTCTCTCTCTCTCGCTCAGAAGTCTTGTCACTTGGTTTTAAAATATGAAATATATTACTCATACGGCTATTTAGGTGCATGATTGATTTTAGAATGGCCTTAAATAATTGCCCAATTGCTCACGTATGATGCCACAAGAGGCTATCACAAAGTTTTCCCTTTTAACTATTCACAAACTAAATTACGTTACAATTACAGTTAATTAATATTATAGTAAATGATCTTTTTAATGGTAAAAATTGCATTAAATCATCAATGTATCATACAAAATATTCTCCCTCTAAGGAAGTAAGCGTTTGAGAAATAAAATACTTTCAACCCATTTTCGTAACAAAATTTTGGAATAAAAGTGTGTTAAATTTTTATTTATCACCACTTACTTTCGTTTCTTTTTAAAATTTGGGAGCCCGATTGTGAGGGAAAGTAAAATTACTCTTACCTGACATTTGATTTCTTTCTTTTTTTAAAATCGGGAGTAAAGGATAGTTGTGGAGGTGAAAAAAATCATTTATACGTGCGACATTGTTGGCTAGCTTTTTCACAAAAGAGAGATAAATATTCGGTCACTCGCTTACTAAGACTCGACTTTCGTCAAGAACATTCCCCACTTCAAGATACTTTTCAGCTCCATTTTGAATTGCTTGTACTGTGAGAAATAAATCACATTCGATCTCTATATTTGAGAGTTCAATACTCCACCTTATAGCCTACAGAACTCATCGAGCTTCGGCTTCGAATACTGATACATCTCCCTCACATCTGAGATTGCGAGCTTTACAGAAACCTCCTAAATGGTCAAGTAAAACCATTTCAATGGCATAGTCTGATCTTCCTGTAAAGACAAAGGCATCTACATTGACTTTAAGCTTTTTCATAGCTGGCGTTGTTCACTTTTCTGTAACCTTTTGTCGATTTTGGTCATTGGAACTAACCTTTCTTGATCTCAAAACCTGCATTTCACGCCACTTAGTGACCTGCTTAACACTCCATTGCATTGCTAATTCCGGGGTTATAGTTTTACTCTCCCAAACTTTCATATTTCTAGTTGTCCATATATCCCAAGGAACCATGGCCACTAGCACCACTACTCTCCACTGCTAACCACCTCAGCAACCGGTCTGAGCACGACTTTACTTCTGTAGTATCAAATTTCAAGTTCAGAGCTCTCTAACATTCTTTTGCAAAGGTATAGTTTAAAAAGATGTGTAGAAGATTTCCAACTTCGTTAATGCATATTGAGCAAATGATTGTCGTCCAAACACCTTTTCCTTTAAATATATTGCGAACCAGTACATTATTTCTGCAAATCCTCCAAAAAAAACTTTCATCTTATGAGGTATCTCCAATTTCTATAGTTTAGTCCATCCTAGGCTGCTTTATTCATTTTTGTATTCGCTAAAGTGCTCATGCCAAAATTTATAGCCAGGCTTTACATAATACCTTCCATCATTAGTAAATGTCAAAGCGATGCGATATGGAACCCGACTTCTTTGGATAGGTATAGCCAATATTTTCTTGACATCACAAGTCATAATCATACTGTGAAACTTACTAACTTCACATTGTCTTATGTCAGAAAGAAACATCTCACATACTTTCACATCCCTTGATGCACCAGTAAACGTGTTGTCTACCATATAATTTTCCTTACCTATAACCCATGAATATTCAAAAATTCTAATATCTTCCCCATCTCCAAGTACCCATTTGAACCCTTTTTAAGTACTTTATTTGCCTGCCACAGACCCGACCAAATAATGATGACCCCCCCTCTAGTAGCTTCAAATAAACCAGTATTAATAATGTACTTGGCTTTGTAGACTAGTGCAACTAACAAGTTAGCCCCACCAAAAGAAGTTTATCATACGTTCTAGTTCTTTATATAAAGACTGGGGTAGCAAGAAGCACGATAGAGCATAAGATGGAACTGCTTGAGCTAGATTACGAAGAAGCACAATTTTTCCCGCTTTTGAGAGGCACTTCACACCCCGCCCTTAAATCTTATTCCAGAGATGATCTTTTAGAAAATCAAATACCTATTTTTTAGATCTACCTATGAGAGAATGTAGTCATAAATACCGACCTTCACTTAAATCATTTTTCCCCTCTAAGAGATTTTTAATTTTCACTTGTTTGTCCAACCTCATGTTTGTACTAAAATAAATTTTTGACTTCAGAAAGTTGATTGTTTGGCCTGATTAAGCTTCATATTTATGTAGGAGATTGATTTTACAGAAAGGAAGCTATCATCCGTAAATAATAAATATGTAACTGCTGGAGCTTGAACATGAATATTGCACCCCATTAGCTTCCCTTGCTCAGCCGATTTCTCAATAGGACACGACAACCCTTCTACACACAATGGGAAAAGATAAGGGGGGATAAGGGGTCCCCCTTATCACAGTCCTCTCTTTGGCATAACTGTAACTATATGATCACCATTAAAATTCACTGAATATGAGACCGTTGACACACAAAGCCTGATCCAAGCAATCCATTTATTGGAAAAACCCATATGCTGTATTTGATATTTCAAGAAATTCCAACCTACTATGTCCTATGACTTGCTAACATCAAGCTTTAGGACTACTTCTCCATCATTATCTCGCTTTTTTTTGTTTCATATAGTGAAACATCTCGAATGTTACGAGAACATTTTCAGTAATGCTTCAACCAGGAATGAACGTAGATTGGTTTTCTGTAATTATACTTGGTAATATTACACACAACCAATTTGATAAGACCTTTGCTATGATTTTATATAGTATGTTACATAATATAATTGGTCTTAAGTCATTCATAGCTTCTGCATTCTCTTTCTTTGGGATCAAGACTATTATTGTGTCATTTAGATCAACTGGGAATGACACCTCATTTAACCACTTAGTATAGCACTCAAAAACTTCTTTCCCCAGCAGATTCCAGAAATGCTGATAGAAGGTCCGGTTAAGGCCATCTGGGCCTGCACTCTTGTCTGGATGTATTTGTTTAGCAGCCGCTGAGAACTCCTCGAACGTAAACTCCTCTACCAACTTCCTATTATGATCTTTTGAGACTATAACTTCGTATCAGTCTAAATCCCCTTGTAGATCCTCAGTCTAACCAAATAATTTTGAAAAATACTCCTTTATTATTGAACACATTTATGCATGATCTGACACTATCTTCCCATCTTTATTTTTTAATTGAGTGATCTTGCTACTTTTCTTTCTTGAAGTGGAAGATGCATGAAAAAACTTAGAATTAGAATCACCTTCCAATAACCAGAAAGACTAAGCACGTTGTTTCCAATAAGCTTTCTCAAGAATTAACATCTCATCCAATGTACTCTTTTCCTCAAAGTACTCTCTCGTTTGGTCTTCATCTACACAAATCTCATACAATATCAAGATTTCCTTTTGTTACAAATTTTCTCCCAAAATTTTGTGAAAAACTTACAACCCCAATTCTCCATGAATTTTGACAAATCCAGCAACTTTGGTAAGAAATGGATTGGTGCTAATTTCCCCAAAATCTTGACACTTCCTCGTGAAATGTTTTTCCTAGAAATGACTAGAGAAATAATTCAAATTTTAAAAATTATATACATTACATTCCAATACATTACTAGAAACGGCACGTGCTTTACACATAGGGGTGAGTAACGGGTCAGAACCAACCCCAAAAGAACTGAAAACCGAAATAAGTAAAATTTTAGAACTGAATAGGAACTGTTATTATAAAAGAACAAAATCGAAACTGAAACTTAAATTGTTGTTCGGTTTGGAACCAAAAGAACGGTCGAAATATAATTTTAAAAAAAATTCCAACAACCTACTACAAATTATTTTTTTAAAATAAACATCAAAACATCATTAAAAATTAAAGTACATTATTATATATTTGTATCCTGAACATGGTATATTCTGGATACCAAGCTAAATATAACGGTAGGTAATGACACTTGTTGTAGTCATGCAGACTTGCAGTATTATGTAATCATATTTTTCTTTTTCTTATCCAAGTTTGGAAATATCTAACATTAGAATATTGTTTGGATTTAAGCATAATGGGCCAAAAAGTGAAGCTAGAGTTAATTGTTTCCAAGTCTTTGAAACTCATTATTCTTCTGAATGTTCATCCCTCCGCTTATGTATCATGGAAGCTAATAGCTCAAAAGCATGTTGTCGCAAATTATGAGTTTTGCAACATAAACTTCTATTACATGACTTGTCAAATCTTCTTAACAAATTAAAAGATTGATAGTTAAATAATTGTTAAATATTTAGTGCAACACGAAGGGGGATGTGTTTCTTGGATTTTTAGCCTTTTTAAACTTGTTTGGATTTTAGGTGAACAAAGCAGTTTAGATTTGCAGAGATATTGTGTTTATAGAAATAACAAACAAACACAGTATTTCAAAACTCACTTAATTTATATTAATTAAGTTTGTCTTGCTACAAATTCGGGGTTCTTAAAAAGATAAGAACACAACTTCTATCTTGAGAGAATACAAAAAAATTTGATCTATTTTGTTACATGTGAACTAAGGACTAGTGCATGCTTTAGACTAGCAGCACGGGTTTACAAGAATTGCACTAAAATGTACCAAACTACTTTCAAAAGTAACTTTTTTCTATTTCCATTTATAGCTTAACAAATCTGTGAAGTATCTTGCAGGTTTGTGACCATCCTTTGTCCAGTTAATCTTGGCCCTTAATCTTGTATTTTTTAAGCTGCTTTGTAGACTTTTCAATCTAGTTGATAGATTATTTGTTGACTGATAATCATGAATGTTAAACTTTTCTACATTATGTACTTGAGAAGTATGTCGAGATCTCCAGTTTGTTCTATAGAGAAGTGACATCTCGATAAGTATAATGACTTATCGAGATCTCTGAGTTCTCTATAACTATACTTGATTTTCGAGGTCTTTAGATCCTTGCATGTGAAATGTCTTGTCTATATGTCTGAGATCTGTTAGGAAATGAATAACACACAGAGGGGGGGGTTATGTGTTTTACTTTTTTTGAGCTTTTCTTGATCTTTTATGGTTGAACAAAGTAAATTAAATCTTGTAGGAAAAATGTGTTCATGCAGAAATTAAGCTTGCAGAAAATAAAGAACATAAATATTCAAAACTCACTTAATTTTATATTAAAATTAAGAAAGTTTTGCTACAAAATTTCTAGGCTCTTTGTTGATAAAGAGCTTAGCTTCTTCTTGAGAGAGTTACAAGATTTTCTATCTAAATTGTTACTTTACTTAAGGACCAGTGTTAACTTTATAATTTAGTTAACTGCTGGTTTACATAGTGTACAATAAGACATGTTATTAGTTTTTGTAAACAGTCACTTATCATTTCCATTTATAGAAAAGTATATCTTCTATTTCTGGCTTAGCATATCTTTAGCATCCTGCGATCATCTTGATCTTCCTTTGTCAGTTAATCTTCACCATTGATCTTACACATCCTTCAAGCTGCTTTTTATAGACTTGTCAATCCAGCTATTTGGATTGTTTGTTGATTGTTGATCTTTGATATTGAACTGATCTGCAATTCTGTACTTTGAGATTTTACCTCGAGATCTCCATTTGGTCTATAGAGAACTTGGTTTCTCGATAAGTATATTGACTTATCGAAATCTCTAATGCTCCATAGTAAATTTGACTTGTAGAGGTCTCTGAATTCTCTATAAGAGAATTTGGCTTGTAGAGATCTCTAGTCTTCATATCTTCACTTTGACTTATCGATATCTCTGAGTTCTCTAATGGTTCATTGACTTATTGATAACTCAGAGTTCTCTAGTCAAATTTGACTTGTCAACAACTCAGAGTTCTCTAGTAAATTTTAGCTTATCGATATCTCTGAGTTCTCTAGTGGAATTTGACTTACCGATAACTCAGAGTTCTCTAATGAATGTTGACTTTTCGATAACTATGAGTTCTCTAGTGAAGAAATGACTTGTCGATATCTCCAATCTTCATGTCTTCAATTCGGCTTGTCGATATCTCTGTGAGTTTTCTAGTGCCTTTCCTGACTTCTCGATAAGTCACTTTGAGTTCTTGAATAACTTCTCTATAACACTAAATCTGTGACTTGTAGAGATCTTGACTTAAAATATTTTTCTTAAAACAGATTTATTCAACTCCAAGCTTCTTCATAATTCTTCTGAGGCATGATCTTCTTGATCTTCTTCTAGATAGAATTCTTAGGCTTGACACTGTTTATAGAAAAAGACTCCAGTCTGCTTTTTTGACATTTTTATAGACTTTAAGTGTTACAAGTACAGAATATAAATTAAGATAACAATACAACTTACTTAGGGTTGACAAATTGTCTTAGTCTTGTTAAAGTACATGCATGTCTTGCACAACAATCTCCCCTAATTTGTGAGAAATTTGCTTAACACAAATTCATGCCTGTTAACAAGACTAACCCCAAGTTTAAAAAAATGAACAATTAAATTGATACACAAAGCTTGATCAAATTACAACTATTTGTACATTAGGAAATTTACAGAGTTTAATGGTTACAAGTGTCAAGTAAAGACATTTTTTACATCAGCTTGTTCTCTTTGTAGGTCCTTTAAGTAATCAAGAATTTCAAGTTCTTCTATAATAAGTGTCCCACTTAGAACTTCTATGAGTTCCTGTCTTGCTGCTTTTGAGTAACCTTTGTCCAGTAAATCAATCCGGAATTTTGAAAATTGACCAGCTTTAATGTTGAGAAATTTTCCATCTTTGGAGATTCTGCTCATTCCTTTGGCCTTCAGCTCTTTTGATCTTTTTATGTACATCTCTATTTCTTCATCATACTTCCTCATTCTCTCTTCAGCTTCAGGCTCTTCTTTTTTTTACATCCCTTTCAATCAACCATTCAGCTAGAACAGATCTTCATGCCCTTGTAGCAGTATCCTTGTCCTTTACCAAGCTTATTATTCTCTTAATTTTTGTGGTTGAAAGAGAGTCCATTAATTTGCTGCTAAGAAAGGTGAAGGAACCATCTTCATAGAAAATTCTGACTTCCCTAAGAGATACAATCCAAACTTTGAATATTATCTCAGCAAGTTGTTGAAAATGGTCTTCATCTGAGATGCACCAATTTAGAGGTAGAAAGTTAGATTGCTTGAAAAAGTTCCAGATGGCCCTTTCAGTGACTTCCACTTTTTTTGTAGGCTTGACTCTCTTAGGCTTTCTCCCAACAGACTTGTGCTTGAATTTAAGTGAAGATTTGGCTAAAGGCAGGGTCATCATTTTCTTGAGATTTGTCTGGCTTGTGGTGATTGGTATTTTTAGAAGAGAGTTGGCTGTTGTTTGTACATAAACTTTGGCTTTGAGGTTTGAGGTGGTTTGATGTTTGAGATAGTTGATGTTTTAGGTTGAGCTGTGGTTTGAGCTAGTTGTGTTTGGATTTTTAGGGTTTGGTATGGTTCTGAGCCATCATGAAGCTTTTTGCTTCTCCTCTCACTTCTTCTCTTCTTTTCTTCATCTTTCTTGTCATCCTCCTTCTTCTTCTCTCCACTCTTTGTCACACCCCCAACTTAAATAGCGAAATAAATATAGTTATTACACCATTTTAATGAAAGATACACAACCAATCCAAGATCTTACAGTTTAGGGTTTGGAACAGCCCATCACTACCAGCTATTACATCTGATTACAAATACCGAATCCTCACAGCTATTATTACTTATTCTACCTGAGCTCGAACATAAGCATCAGCATCACAGGTCTTACGGGCAGTCTGCTTGAATCTAACCATAGCTGCTAGCTGTAATATCAGGGTAAAGCAAGAAGTGAGCCAAAAGCTCAACAAGTGCTAACAGTACAACGCAAAACATAAATCGAGATATACCTTTAGGAATGACAATGGAAAGACATAATCAATGATAACGAGAGATAAAACTTATGTGAGTTGGCATCATTTTGCTTGCATCAAAACAAATTTTAAAATCATTCTTAATCAAAATCATTTTATGACGCTACGGATTACAGCCGGTGATCAGCCGCGAAGTAATCCCGAACCTCGCTGGGTTCTAAAACATTATTGGGAATCCCTAGGCAACTTTTAAGCCTAATATAAGTGTGGAAAGGACTCGCGTCTCAGTCCAGATCCACCATTCAAGAAAACATTTATCCCCCTTTGGGACTGAAAATCCACATTTTATTTATTTCAAAAGCTGATGCCGAATTGTAACAAAATCTCTTTTAACAGTAAATATTTTTATTAAGGAATTATAGATCAACTCGAAACACGGGAAACAAGGTACTGAATATCAGAGCCATGATTCACAAAACTATTCTATATTCAAGTAATTGAATGGTTTTCATATATCAAAGATTGGACAAGAGGATTTAGTGAGGCTAATGGATAATATGAAGGGTAATGCCAATTTGGGCTCAAAGTAATGGTTTCTCATCAAGGTTCAAGTGCTGGATCATTAAGAATGTAAGCTTCATGAATATTAAGGGTGTTAAGGTATGAAGAATGATTTTTTTTTAGCTCAGGGTATATCAGAATTTTCAAGCTTTAGGATAAGAAAGAGGGTATCAATTAATGAGGAATCAAGCTAGGAAGTATCTGACTATCAGAATTCAAAGTAAGGTTCTATAGGGGTTCAAGTATCAGGATGAGATATCAATGCATAGAAAACATCAACATGTTAATCAAAAGGATCAATCAAGAAATATATCAACTCTTCATTTTATCATGGCATTAAACTATCATGAAAGACTTTTGAACTACTTGCGATACGTACTCGAGGGTTCATGGCATCTCTATGTAACTCAAAGATAAACAAAAGATACGCTTGATTTAAATATATCAAAATGACTCAGGATAATTGCATCGATATATATATGAACTGTTTACAGTAAATACGAAGGTCAAGTTGAATCACTTGCCTTGAGATAGACTGGTCTGGTCTGACTGGTAGGAGCAACAACTGGAGCTTCACTCGACTTTTATGGCAAGTTTTCCCTCGTCTCGAGATCCTACATAAATAATAATAATCCTCATTATAATATATTCTTACCATCTTAACCTATTTACAACCCGAAATTAAACATGGATGGCACTTAGGCCTATACGCACTTAATTCATATCCACCATTATATTTTCAAATGTACACACGTAGCCACATAATCACATATCGTATATTAATACCAAATAACATCATATACACCATAATGCCATACTAGGCTTGGATGATCTCGACTCACCACTTAAGTCACTTGGTCACTAACTAAACAAAGTCTTCAAATTTGGGCTTCCTAACTCAATGTGCCTTTCCTAAATTATCCAAAACCTATTGATCCTCACTTGTGCCTTTTGCTCTACTGACCTTATACTATCTTACAACTATGGTGGTCGACCTAATACTCACTTCTAAGTGTTCTAAAGCTATGTGATAAGTGAAAGTGCTCACTGGTGCAAATTTCAGAATGGTAACTAAGGTTTCTTGAGTGCATTAGACACTCTTAAACTACAAGTTTTTCTTCAAAATTTTTACACAAGACTCTCCTGACCTAAGGGCATCTCACAAGCTTGATGTGGCTCAAAGGCCTGGCTTGGGCCTTCTTGGGCCTAAGCTAAAAGTCCAAGGTTCCCCTGTTTTTCTGGGCAGAAAATGCCCTGACTTGAATTAACTTGTGACACATGGTTCTAGCTCATATCCTATGAACTATGGTTGGAAAAACTTCTCTGACATACCCTCTGACTAAGGCCCAATTGGGCCTAATGAGGGCCTACCCATGACATGGCCAAATCTCCCTATTTCTAAGTTGCAACAAAACTGCCCCCTGCTGGACAGATTTTGTTATTCTACTTGTACACTTAACCAATTGACATGCAAACCTCCAACCAACTCCTAGAACCTATTATATACTCCCCATACTAACTTCTGGTAGCTTGGGCCTCAAAGTGCACATCAATGACATGGTCAAAACTCACTCTAAACCTCAGGGTACTAAACTGATTTTTCTGCAGAAACTATAACTCTCATTTTCCAAGGCTTTGACTTGACAAACCTATCTAACAACAACTCAAAACTTAAACAAAGACTTATACATGGTATTCTACTGAACTAACTCCCTTTTTCTCAAAATAACCTTGGTGAGATCATCCTTACCTAAGGTGCAACTATGGCAAAACAAAAGAGACTACTCTTTACAAATCACAAACCTTTATGCTCTTGAAGCAACAAGATATATATATTTTTTTTATAATAGATAACCACGAATTATTACCATGCAATAAGAAGTATAAATCAATATTAATACATTATTCCTACTGAAATTAAGGCTCACTAACAACATGAATCTAAATGATCAAAACTTCCAAAAAAATCAAAAGTGATTTACATGCATGCATGCTTTCGGATCTTTCAAGCCAAAGCAACATAATTTCCAAATAAATTTTTATCATAATTCAACATGCAAGCCTAACATGGATTACAACTAAATGATCAACTAGCATGCAAAAGGATTTTATCAAGCTTTTACTATAAAATTCACGTTATCATCACAAAATACACAAAAATGTAACAAGGCAACAAAAACACCATCCATTCGGCTCCTATCAAGTCATGGCCGAATGGATTAGGGTAAGAACAACATTTCATAAGTGTAACAATCTTATGTCTAGCCATTCTTGACCCTATGATACTATATCTCATGGTGAAAGCCTTAGATTCACAAGAATCAAGGAGGTTCACTTTGAGTTTAACAAAAACATCACCATGCAAGGTCAAAACATAGGTTTTTCACTCTAAACTTTTGAAATATATATAAGAATAACATATAGGGAGTAAAATTACTTGGATATAAGATGATTGTTTGAGTGAGAGTTGAAGAAAGAAGGGGATGGGGCTCGGTTTTGGTGGTTGCCGAGAGGGGAGGGGAAAAACCGAGAGGTGAGGGAGGAGGGAGGGAGAAGAGAGTGAAGTGGTGGGGTGAAGTGAGGTGATGATCACTTCTTGGACTTGTTTTTATGCATTGATTTGACTATAATGTGAGTGGGTTTGAGATTTTACAAGAATAACCCTCCAATATAGTTAGGTAGATTTGCATGCAAGGGTAAAGGGGTAAATTGGTTAGCAAAATGTGAGTTAGTGGGGTTGAGAATGTCTTCTTTGCCCTTTGATTAAATAGAAGAGAGTTTGCATGCAAGGTTATTCATGTAATTTGATAAATATGACAACTAAAATTTATAATGATTTATTTTTATAAAATAAAATACAAGTTCAAAAATTATAAAATTTATACCATAAATTAACTTGTATTTTTAGAGACTTTATAAAATCATTTTCAAAATTTGTGAACAAAATGCCTTTTAAAAGAAGATTTTTCCAAAGCTTAGAATATTCCTTATAAATCAAAAATAAAGAAATTAAATAAACTCTTGCTTTGAAAAATCATATACTACCCAAAGCAAATTTATAATGCAGAAATTTTCACTCACACAAACGTACAATCATTGAATATATTTTCATTTGACTTAATATTATACCAAATTCACAAATAATATTACATAAAATGCCGGTCGTAACATCCTCTCCCCCTTAAGGGATTCTGTCCCCAGAATCTAAGAGAACAGATGAGGATACCGGGAACGCATATCAGACTCTAACTCCCAAGTCGACTCTTCGACCTTAGGGTTCCTCCAAAATACTTTTACTAACTTTACTGACTTATTTCTAAGACTCTTTACTTGCCAGTCGAGTATTTTAACCGGTTGCTCCACAAATGACAGGTCTGCCTGAATTTCTACGGGTTCATATTCTATCACATGGCTAGTGTCAGGATTATATTTCTTAAGTAACGACACATGGAACACATTATGCACATGCCGATACTGAGGTGGTAAGGCCAACTCGTAGGCCACCTTTCCTACTTGACTCAAAATCTCAAAAGGACCTATGTATCTAGGTGCTAACTTTCCTTTCTTGCCATATCTCATCAACCCTTTCCTAGGTGACACCTTTAGCAACACAGCTTCGCCAATTTGGAATTGAACATCCTTACGCGCTGGATCCGCATACTTCCTCTGTCTATCTTGAGCAGCAAGCAACCTTTTCTGAATTAACTTGACTGAGTCATGCAACTGTTGTACCAATTCTGAGCCGAGAATTCTTCCTTCTCCTACTTCATCCCAACTTGTTGGTGATCTACATTTTCGCCCGTACAAAGCTTCATATGGTGGCATGCCGATACTGGAATGATAGCTGTTGTTATATGAGAATTCAATCAATGGCAGGTGGTCGTCCCAACTTCCTGCAAAATCGATTGCACAACTGCGCAACATGTCTTCGATTGTTTGAATCGTCCTTTCGCTCTGACCATCAGTCTGCGGGTGATACGCCGTGCTCATATTCAACTTCGTGCCAAGACATTCCTGGAATTGCTTCCAGAATCTCGAGTTAAATCGGGGATCTCTGTCTGAAACTATTGATACGGGTACTCCATGCCTTAATACGATTTCGTGCACATACAGATGAACCAACTTGTCCAGTGACGACTTCTCATTTATTGGAAGGAAATGCGCCGACTTCGTAAGACGATCAATTATAACCCATATGGCGTCATGTCCGGATTTTGTTCGCGGTAGTCCTACTATAAAGTCCATAGCGATATTTTCCCATTTCTATTCTGGAATCTTCAGGGGCTGAATTAATCCGCTTGGTCGTTGATGTTCTGCCTTTACTTTCTGACAAGTATAGCACTTCGCAACCCATTCTGCCACGTCTTGCTTCATATTTGGCCACCAAAAGTTCTTCTTTAAGTCTTGATACATCTTGGTGCTTCCCGGGTGGATTGAAAATTTCGAATGGTGGGCTTCACGGAGGATCTTATTCTTTAATTCAGGTACATGAGGAATCCATATTCTGGATGAAAACCTTAGTATTCCTTGCTCATCCCTTTTAGTATTAATCTCTTCTCCAGATAACTGATTTTTCTCTTTTTCCATTACTTCCTCTTGACACTTCTTTATCTTTTCCATTAGTGTTGGCTGAAAGGTCATTGCACGACAAACTTCTTTGACTTTCCCATAAGCACAAAGTTCCAATTCCAATTTTCCGATTTCTTCAGATAACTCTTTTGATGTTATCATCATATTCAATCTCTCCTTCCGACTCAGCGCATCGGCCACTACGTTCGCCTTTCCAGGATGGTAATTTATCGAACAGTCATAGTCCTTGATCAATTCCAGCCATCTCCACTGCCTCATATTGAGCTCTTTCTGAGTAAAAATGTACTTTAAACTCTTGTGATCCGTGTAGATTTCACACTTCTCTCCATAGAGATAGTGTCTCCAAATCTTGAGTGCGAACACTATGGAGGCTAGTTCCAAGTCATGCGTCGGATACTTTAACTCGTGCGGCTTCAACTGTCTTGACGCATATGCTATTACCTTACTGTGTTGCATCAACACACAACCCAAACCCTTATGTGAAGCGTCGCTGAATATTAAAAAATTCCCTTGATCATCTGGAAGTACCAACACCGGAGCTGTTACCAACTTCTGTTTTAACTCTTGAAAGCTATTTTCACATTCTGCACTCCATTCAAACTTTTGATTCTTTCTGGTTAACTTGGTCAATGGCGTGGCGATCTTCGAGAAATCCTTGACGAATCTTCTATAGTATCCGGCCAATCCTAGAAAACTTCGCACTTCCGTAGGAGTCTTTGGCCTCTCCCAACTCATAACTGCCTCAATCTTCGCCGGATCCACTTTAACTCCCTCATTTCCAATAACATGCCCCAAAAATTGAACTTCCTTTAACCAAAACTCACATTTGGTAAACTTGGCATACAACTTCTCTTGTCGGAGTATCTCCAATGCTATCCAGAGGTGCTGCTTATGTTCTTCTTCCGACTTAGAATAAATAAGGATGTCATCAATAAATACCATGACAAATTTATCCAAATACTTCTTAAATACTCGATTCATCAGATCCATAAATGCGGCCGGAGCGTTGGTCAATCCAAACGGCATTACTAGGAATTCATAATGCCCATATCTGGTCCTAAATGCGGTCTTGGGAATATCTTCTTCCTTGATCTTTAATTGATGGTATCCCGATCTCAAATCAATCTTCGAAAAGCATTTTGCTCCCTTTAACTGATCAAAAAGGTCATCTATCCTTGGTAGCGGGTAGCGGTTCTTGATCGTTACTTTATTCAACTCCCGGTAATCTATGCATAGACGCATACTCCCATCTTTCTTCTTCACAAAGAGAACATGTGCTCCCCATGGCGACGTACTTGGTCGTATCACTCCCTTATCCAATAATTCTTGTAGCTGGCTCGCCAACTCTTTCATTTCTGCTGGTGCCATCCTATACGGAGCCTTTGAAACTGGTTCCGTGCCTGGAGCAAGGTTGATCTCGAACTCAATTTGTCGATCTGGTGGTAAGCCTGGTAGTTCGTCGGGAAACACATCGGGGAACTCATTAACTACAGGAATATCTTCCATGCTGGGGCTGCCTCTCTCTGAATCCACTACATATGCTAGGAACGACTCACAACCTTTTCTAAGTAACTTCTTAGCCTAAATAATTGTAAGAAATAGTTGCTCTTGCCTCTGCCCCTTAAATACTACCTTCTCTCCACTCTTCGTCTTTAAATACACTCTCTTGGTCTTACAATTTATCTGAGCGCTATTCTCTCCTAACCAATCCATTCCTAAAATTATATCAAGCTCTCCCAGCTTGAAGAGTATCAAGTCGGCTGAGAACTTATATCCCGAAATATCAATCTCACATTTTGGACAAAATTGATTCACAGGAATCTTCTCTTGGTTCACAATTACCACATTTACTACCTCACTCATAACCGTTTTATCACATTGGAGCTTATCAACAAAAGATTCTGATATGAAAGATCTTGTTGCTCCCGAATCAATCAATACTTTAGCTTTGACATTATTGAGTAAAAGTGTACCTGCTATCACCTCAGAATTCTGAACAGCATCTTTCATCTTTAGATCAAATGTCCTTGCTGTTGCTTGCGGGGTTGGTGCGGGTGGTGGAGGTAATTCCAATACCTCAGCTGGCACGCTTGCACTGGTACTTGCCACGTTCATCAGAGCTCTGACTGGTCCTGTTGCCTTACACTCCCTAGCCATGTGTCCAGTCTTCCCACACTTGTAACACGTAACTCCTGGCTTCGGCATCTTGCACTCGTTTGCCAAATGTCCCTTCTGATTGCACCTATAACAGGTCATACTCAGCTTATTGCATACTCCGGGGTGCCTTCTTCCACAGTGCTTGCATTCTGGCCTCTGAAACCTGTTTTCTCCAACTTGCCCTTGGCTTGCCTGATTGTTCCCTTTTGATTCTTGCCTTTTGCCCAAATTTCCCTTCCTTTGAAAATTTCCGCCCTTCTGGAAACCAATCCTCTTTACATTCCGATCTTGCGAACTTCCAGCTTCAGACTTTTCTCCATAAAATGGAACCTTCCTCTTCTTGTTATCCCTCTCTTTCCTTGACTGCATCCCATTATTCTCAATCAGAGCAGTTTTCTGTACTACTCCCGCATAAGTTTCAAGCTCAAACATAGCCACCCTATCTCTGATCCAAGGCTCCAATCCTTGCTGAAATTTCTTTGCTTTTTCCTCCTCAGTGCTGGTATACTTTGTCACAAACCTTGACAACTCAGTGAACTTCTTCTCATACTCCAATACAGTCACGTTCCCTTGCTTCAACTCAAGAAATTTTAGCTCCATCTGATTCTGCATGTACTTAGGGTAATACTTGTCCAGAAATAACTTCTTAAATCTCTCCCAAGAAACCTGCTGAGTGACTTCCATAGCCTTTACTGATTCCCACCAATGGATGACTTCTCCCTTCAAGAAGTAAGTGGCATACGGCGTCTTCTGATCGTCTCCTAACTGTACCAACTCAAAAGCCCTTTCCATCTCCTTGATCCATGTGTTTGCTATCACTGGATCAGTGGTATCATGAAATACAGGTGGATTCACATTCTGAAAAGCTTTGAAAATGACAATTTGTCTAGGTGGTACTGGTGGTTCAGGTGGTTGGTGTGGCTCACGGTTATCTTGGTTTTCAATTCGTTGTTAAAGAGTTAGTTGTTGTTGAGCTATAGCATTGGTTTGCTGTTGCAAGGTTTCCAGTAGTCGAAGAATATTTGGGTCTGTGGTGAAGGTGGTTGTTGGGTTCTTCTTTTTGGGAGGCATGATCCTGAAATAAGAGTTGTGTCAAAACAGATATGAATGATAAAATGATTCGAGGGTATCGCATGGCATTCTCATTTACATATGGGGTCAAGTTTCCAAATTAAGCAGATATGATGATAAAAACATAAAATAACAGTTGAGAGCAAATGGAACGATAGCACATAATTATTGAAATTTTAAAGGTCACAGTACATAGGATTGGGACATAGTCTGATTCTAGGAATAACAGGCTTATTTAAAGGAAAGACGGAAACAACTGGGGATTCCATAGAGTCTGATAGTACAACAACATGAAAGGTAAACGGAAAGAACTAAGGCTCCACTCCATCTGAACGGGGCTTGGTAGTCTTTTCCTCTCGAAGCGTCTTCACAATGCTCTGGAGCTCATCCGCCACCATCTGAATGACATACTGGCTGGTACGGTCCCGGTGCGCTGGCATCTCCTCAAGCTTAGTGTTGACGTACTGAACCAAGGTCTCAAGTCTCGCAGTCATCTGCTCCTTGGGCTTCCCTTCGTAGTTTCGGCTGTCCGGATACACGTTCTTCAGTCGGTCTATCAGTCGGTCGTACTTGCCCTGAAGCATGTCGAACTCGCGCCTCAACTCAGCATACACGAAGAAAGCAATAGTGTCGTCCAACCCAGAGGATGACGAGGAATGCGCCCTTTGCTGACAACCAATAAGAGGAGTATTAATAATAATTTACTTAACCTACTCTCTCGCATAATATCTATAACCTACACACAAATCCTATAACCTATTTGGGCTGTCCAGGGACTCTAAACCGTAGCTCTGATACCAAAATCTGTCACACCCCCAACTTAAATAGCGAAATAAATATAGTTATTACACCATTTTAATGAAGGATACACAACCAATCCAAGATCTTACAGTTTAGGGTTTGGAACAGCCCATCACTACCAGCTATTACATCTGATTACAAATACCGAATCCTCACAGCTATTATTACTTATTCTACCTGAGCTCGAACATAAGCATCAGCATCACAGGTCTTACGGGCAGTCTGCTTGAATCTAACCATAGCTGCTAGCTGTAATATCAGGGTAAAGCAAGAAGTGAGCCAAAAGCTCAACAAGTGCTAACAGTACAACGCAAAACATAAATCGAGATATACCTTTAGGAATGACAATGGAAAGACATAATCAATGATAACGAGAGATAAAACTTATGTGAGTTGGCATCATTTTGCTTGCATCAAAACAAATTTTAAAATCATTCTTAATCAAAATCATTTTATGACGCTACGGATTACAGCCGGTGATCAGCCGCGAAGTAATCCCGAACCTCGCTGGGTTCTAAAACATTATTGGGAATCCCTAGGCAACTTTTAAGCCTAATATAAGTGTGGAAAGGACTCGCGTCTCAGTCCAGATCCACCATTCAAGAAAACATTTATCCCCCTTTGGGACTGAAAATCCACATTTTATTTATTTCAAAAGCTGATGCCGAATTGTAACAAAATCTCTTTTAACAGTAAATATTTTTATTAAGGAATTATAGATCAACTCGAAACACGGGAAACAAGGTACTGAATATCAGAGCCATGATTCACAAAACTATTCTATATTCAAGTAATTGAATGGTTTTCATATATCAAAGATTGGACAAGAGGATTTAGTGAGGCTAATGGATAATATGAAGGGTAATGCCAATTTGGGCTCAAAGTAATGGTTTCTCATCAAGGTTCAAGTGCTGGATCATTAAGAATGTAAGCTTCATGAATATTAAGGGTGTTAAGGTATGAAGAATGATTTTTTTTTTTAGCTCAGGGTATATCAGAATTTTCAAGCTTTAGGATAAGAAAGAGGGTATCAATTAATGAGGAATCAAGCTGGGAAGTATCTGACTATCAGAATTCAAAGTAAGGTTCTATAGGGGTTCAAGTATCAGGATGAGATATCAATGCATAGGAAACATCAACATGTTAATCAAAAGGATCAATCAAGAAATATATCAACTCTTCATTTTATCATGGCATTAAACTATCATGAAAGACTTTTGAACTACTTGCAATACGTACTCGAGGGTTCATGGCATCTCTATGTAACTCAAAGATAAACAAAAGATACGCTTGATTTAAATATATCAAAATGACTCAGGATAATTGCATCGATATATATATGAACTGTTTACAGTAAATACGAAGGTCAAGTTGAATCACTTGCCTTGAGATAGACTGGTCTGGTCTGACTGGTAGGAGCAACAACTGGAGCTTCACTCGACTTTTATGGCAAGTTTTCCCTCATCTCGAGATCTTACATAAATAATAATAATCCTCATTATAATATATTCTTACCATCTTAACCTATTTACAACCCGAAATTAAACATGGATGGCACTTAGGCCTATACGCACTTAATTCATATCCACCATTATATTTTCAAATGTACACACGTAGCCACATAATCACATATCGTATATTAATACCAAATAACATCATATACACCATAATGCCACACTAGGCTTGGATGATCTCGACTCACCACTTAAGTCACTTGGTCACTAACTAAACAAAGTCTTCAAATTTGGGCTTCCTAACTCAATGTGCCTTTCCTAAATTATCCAAAACCTATTGACCCTCACTTGTGCCTTTTGCTCTACTGACCTTATACTATCTTACAACTATGGTGGTCGACCTAATACTCACTTCTAAGTGTTCTAAAGCTATGTGATAAGTGAAAGTGCTCACTGGTGCAAATTTCAGAATGGTAACTAAGGTTTCTTGAGTGCATTAGACACTCTTAAACTACAAGTTTTTCTTCAAAATTTTTACACAAGACTCTCCTGACCTAAGGGCATCTCACAAGCTTGATGTGGCTCAAAGGCCTGGCTTGGGCCTTCTTGGGCCTAAGCTAAAAGTCCAAGGTTCCCCTGTTTTTCTGGGCAGAAAATGCCCTGACTTGAATTAACTTGTGACACATGGTTCTAGCTCATATCCTATGAAATATGGTTGGAAAAACTTCTCTGACATACCCTCTGACTAAGGCCCAATTGGGCCTAATGAGGGCCTACCCATGACATGGCCAAATCTCCCTATTTCTAAGTTGCAACAAAACTGCCCCCTGCTGGACAGATTTTGTTATTCTACTTGTGCACCTAACCAATTGACATGCAAACCTCCAACCAACTCCTAAAACCTATTATATACTCCCCATACTAACTTCTGGTAGCTTGGGCCTCAAAGTGCACATCAATGACATGGTCAAAACTCACTCTAAACCTCAGGGTACTAAACTGATTTTTTTGCAGAAACTATAACTCTCATTTTCCAAGGCTTTGACTTGACAAACCTATCTAACAACAACTCAAAACTTAAACAAAGACTTATACATGGTATTCTACTGAACTAACTCCCTTTTTCTCAAAATAACCTTGGTGAGATCATCCTTACCTAAGGTGCAACTATGGCAAAACAAAAGAGACTACTCTTTACAAATCACAAACCTTTATGCTCTTGAAGCAACAAGATATATATATTTTTTTTATAATAGATAACCACGAATTATTACCATGCAATAAGAAGTATAAATCAATATTAATACATTATTCCTACTGAAATTAAGGCTCACTAACAACATGAATCTAAATGATCAAAACTTCCAAAAAAAATCAAAAGTGATTTACATGCATGCATGCTTTCGGATCTTTCAAGCCAAAGCAACATGATTTCCAAATAAATTTTTATCATAATTCAACATGCAAGCCTAACATGGATTACAACTAAATGATCAACTAGCATGCAAAAGGATTTTATCAAGCTTTTACTATAAAATTCACGTTATCATCACAAAATACACAAAAATGTAACAAGGCAACAAAAACACCATCCATTCGGCTCCTATCAAGTCATGGCCGAATGGATTAGGGTAAGAACAACATTTCATAAGTGTAACAATCTTATGTCTAGCCATTCTTGACCCTATGATACTATATCTCATGGTGAAAGCCTTAGATTCACAAGAATCAAGGAGGTTCACTTTGAGTTTAATAAAAACATCACCATGCAAGGTCAAAACATAGGTTTTTCACTCTAAACTTTTGAAATATATATAAGAATAACATATAGGGAGTAAAATTACTTGGATATAAGATGATTGTTTGAGTGAGAGTTGAAGAAAGAAGGGGATGGGGCTCGGTTTTGGTGGTTGCCGAGAGGGGAGGGGAAAAACCGAGAGGTGAGGGAGGAGGGAGGGAGAAGAGAGTGAAGTGGTGGGGTGAAGTGAGGTGATGATCACTTCTTGGACTTGTTTTTATGCATTGATTTGACTATAATGTGAGTGGGTTTGAGATTTTACAAGAATAACCCTCCAATATAGTTAGGTAGATTTGCATGCAAGGGTAAAGGGGTAAATTGGTTAGCAAAATGTGAGTTAGTGGGGTTGAGAATGTCTTCTTTGCCCTTTGATTAAATAGAAGAGAGTTTGCATGCAAGGTTATTCATGTAATTTGATAAATATGACAACTAAAATTTATAATGATTTATTTTTATAAAATAAAATACAAGTTCAAAAATTATAAAATTTATACCATAAATTAACTTGTATTTTTAGAGACTTTATAAAATCATTTTCAAAATTTGTGAACAAAATGCCTTTTAAAAGAAGATTTTTCCAAAGCTTAGAATATTCCTTATAAATCAAAAATAAAGAAATTAAATAAACTCTTGCTTTGAAAAATCATATACTACCCAAAGCAAATTTATAATGCAGAAATTTTCACTCACACAAACGTACAATCATTGAATATATTTTCATTTGACTTAATATTATACGAAATTCACAAATAATATTACATAAAATACCGGTCGTAACACTCTTGCTACCAGATGGCTTACTGGATTGACTTGGATTTGAGCCAAAAGGATTTTGATCATATTTCTTCTGCTCATCATCATCCAAATCATCCTTGTTGATCTGTGTTTTGGGCAAGTTGGCTTCTGCATTATCCGGATATCTCCTTAGTAGCTTTATCATTTCCATATCATCATTGTTCTTGTTCTTCTTGGTTTTTAAACCAGTTCCAAGGATCATGATAAGCTTCTTATTACTCATGACACACTATTTGGGGATCTGAAAATGTTTGAATTATTTGGTGTTTGGACATATATACTATACCCTTGCTTGGCTATAGATATGCTTCTAGAAAGGCAGCAACTTGAGCATCTCTCAATTTAGTTAATAGCAAGGTATCTTCATGAGTTATAACTTTAACTTTGTTGATGAAGATATCTAACTCAGATGCACTCCTTGAGACAAGGTAATTGAGGGACACCTGCATACATCTGTCTGTCCCTTAGTCATTTGCATTGATCACTATCTTCTTCTGCAAAAAGTTGTCCTGATTGACCATGATCACTGTTATGAAATTAATCGTCTTGTCCAGGGCCTTTTTGTATGTGAAGTGATTGTTGTTGAGAGAAGCTTTTAGGGCTTTGAGTAGTTCATCAAACTCTCTGCTCAGACTAGGTTCTTCAACAGCCCTAATAAGTCTCTCCATGTCAAGATCAACTTTTTTAGATAATTTCTTTTCAGCACCCTGGACTTGTTGTTGAGATGACCTTGATTGTGCCAATCTAGCCTCTATCTCCCCCTTAGTCTTGTTGACATGCATAAGGAGGGGAGTAGGAATTTCAGGCCTTACTTATTCAGGTAGAGAATGTAGTGGTATGTTGAGTTTCCCATGATGACTCCCAAAGCTATAGAATTCTGCATCTGAAGATGCTTATGGAAGTCCACCAGGGTTTGGATATCTGTTTGTTGGCTCTTGACAAGAGATGTCAAGGCCTGAACTTGTGCAGTGAGAGAAGAGTTGAAGTATTACAATGTTGTGACTTGAACTTGGAGAGATTGAATCTATAGATTTGTTGAAGTAGATGCAGGTTGATGGGAGCTTGATGTAGAGACAACAGTAGATGACCCAAATGTAGCTTGCACAAATTTATGAATTTCATCCATGACCAAAGGAGAAGGAATTTATCTTACAGTGTGCATCTGATCCAACTTCAACCTTGTGTCATTAGATTTGGTGATATGAGCTTGAACTTGATTGTACAAGGAAATAAAGGAATCCTTGAGTTTTGTCATGCTTTTATCCACACCACTGAGATCATATTTGGACATTTGGTCTGAGAAGTGTTTGAATTGATTTTTTTTCTCAGTTTGAGAGGGAATGAGTTCATCCATCTTTTCCCTCACCATCTTCCTGATCATGTCTTCATGACCAGTCAATTTGACTTCAAGAGCTTTACCAAAAAGGTGAAAAGCCTTGAGTTGAGATTTATGCACTTCTGTGACTACATCATATACTTCTTGTGGAGTCAAGGCCTTTGCATTGCTTCCAAGGATAGTAACATACTTTTCCCTGAATCTGGCCAAGACTTGATCCATTTCTAACACAAAGTCTTGAAATAGCCATGCATCCACATTTCCATCTTGTTCTTCATCATTTACAATCTTCTCATTCTGTTTCTCCACATCTTCATTGTAGGTGAGCATGATGGCCTGATAGTCCTGATTGCTCATATCAGAGGTGAGTAGATGTTGAGAGATGTTTGCCAGTCCAGAAATCTACTCCACTAAGAGATCATCTATAGATGTGGGTTGAGAGACAGATTCTTATAGCCTGTTGGTGAGAATGTGAGGTTGTTGAGGTTGGGAAGTTGAAGGGTGTGAGGTTGATGGTTCAGAAACACCTGTGACTGAATTCATAGTTTGACTCACAGATTGCTCTGTGGTTTTGACAGTGTGTTGTCCTCCACTTATAGTGGGAACCTCCAATTGAATTGGAGGGGATTTGACTGGGTTACTGTCATGTACACCACCCTCAAACCCTTGTGTATCTTGCAACACACTGGCACTTGAATGTGCTATGCTTGCCTCCCCTATGACAGGATCATGGGCAATTGTACTCCTAGCTTCAACTGCCAAAGCAATTTCTGCTAGGGTTGTGAGGGGAGTTGTCCCTACATGAGGAACCTCCAATTGAATTGGAGAGGATTTAGATAGCTCCCCCTCAGGAGTACTAACCTCAAACCTTTCAGCCTGTGAAGACTTTTTTGCACATAAAGGTGCATTAGAAGTATTCATGGGGTCTTCAGTAAAAACTGATGAATCCCTCATGTTTGTGATGGTGTCATCAAGGTCTACCCCAGCATGTAGCCTCTCACCATCTAAATGGAGTGTCTGGGTGGTGAGCAAAGCTTCTTGAGCTAAGTCACTTGATTTTTTTTGCACTTGAGAGTTAGATTCAAGTGCAGATGGAAGAGAAGAAATTTTAGAGATAAGAGTATGTTATTCAATTGTGAGTGTTGGCAACTCCCCCTGAATGAATGAGGGAGCTTCAAGAGATGTGTCCTCACAGTGTGTGCCTTCCTTATTTCTCCTACCATATACTTGAATTGCTTCTTGTGCAGGCTGTGCAGACTCACTACTGGTTGCTTTTACAACTGCATCATTTTGGGAGGATACAGAGGTGACTTGAGTGGTCAGCTCAGTTATCTTACTCTTTTTGGTTCTCTTGACCAAATATGACTCTTGTTCAGCTATATTCTCACCACTCTTAGTTACAAAAGTCAAGGTTTCCCCCTTTCTCTTCTTTTTACTCACCTCATCCTTTTGAGAAGATGAGGTGGTTGGTTGCCTAGCCTCTAAGGGTTTTGAAGGAATGGTTGCAGCTTGGGAAGATCCCTATTGGTGTTCCTATGCTTGTACTTCCACAGGTTCAGGAATCATAGTTGTGCTAGTTTGACTACCACTACTCCTCATGTCTGGCATAGAATAAAGGTAAGTCTTAAATCTTTCAATCATGAAAGGTGTTAACTTAAGACTTACTAGTACATTGTTCTTAGTAAGAAGTGATCCAAATAGAATTTTGGATACTTGCTTACAATTTCCAATTAATGTCCTATTTACACCCTCTAGCATATGTATGTCATTTACTTTATAATTTAAAGCTGACATAATAAATCTAGGCAAAAAGATCTCCTTACCTCTTGACTCTAATGGCATTGTCAATCTGGTGATCAGCTCCTCCAATATGTAGTGCCCTACATTTAGTTGTTTGTTGTGAGCCATGGAGTAGACCAACTTCTGAACAACACTGGATATGTTGTCAAATCCAGACTTTCTGCAAGTAAATGCCCTGATCACTGAGTCAAACAAGAAGGACCATTCTCTTCTCAAGTTCTTCTTGTTCATGCTTGCCAGATTAATCCTTTCGGAATAATTGATGAAGTCCATAAACTCATGAAGCTCATCCTGAGTTGGAGCCTCCACTATCTTGTCAGTAGGAATTCCCAAAGCTTTGTTGACATCATCCTCAAGAATCTCCACATGTTGTCCCTTAATTGAGCAGTTTAGCACTATAGTTGCAGCCTCATTCTCATGCACAACTGTCCTGGTTGTTGTTGTGTTCCAGAAGTCACCTAGCACATCTAAATACAACACATGATTAACAGTTAGAGCACCTACAAATTAGGTCTCAGAAAGGAACTTAACAAAGCACTGAAAAACTTCAGGTGCTTGATTTGCATCTAGAAATGCCAGAAAATTAGTTTTCTTGGAAATGAAAGGTACAAGATTGTTGGCTGCCATTGACATAGGTACGAGTTTAGTGGGTAAAATAGATTTATGAGAAAGGATGAAAAACGAGAGTGAAGTCGGTTTTGGATTGAAAGATAGGTCACTTGAGATCTCGAAAGTTGTAAGTATGTATATGTATCGAGAAGTCTGGGTATTTATAGTAAAAGTAAATGACTTGTCGAGAACTCAAAAATAGACGTTTGGAGTTTGTCTATCGAAAAGTCATTTTGAGAAATGAAAAACATATCGAGAAGTCATTTTAAATTACTCATATAGAGAATTAAAAAAATGACTTATCGAGATGTCAAATAAATACCCAGCTTGTCCCAAAAATGGACTGAATTAATTCCAACTTTTATTTGAATAAATTTAAAATAAAATTAGAATAAATTTTCCAAAAGTATTTTACCAAAATTATTATTATTAAACTATTTCAGTTTTGAGTTATTGATAAGTCAAAATTGTACTTGTAGAGAACTCTGTGAATTAACACTACTAGAGAACTCTGTGAATTAACACAACTAGAGAACTCTATAAGGAATTATCGATAAGTCATTTTTAAGCCTATCGAGAAGTCACTCGAGAAGTCAGTGAATTGACTTGTCGAGAACTCACTCGAGATGTCCTAAAATGACTTGTCGAGAAGTCAATTAGACTTATCAAGAACTCAGTTCTCTATATAATTTTGATTCTTGTAATTCTGCCTTGTGTTAATTTTACATATTAAGAATGTAAATTAATAACTGAGCAGTTTACTTAGAATTTGAAAATTCCAAGTTGAATTTTGAATTTTTGAAAAATAAATATGCAGAGATTTCTAAAATATTTATAGTTCATATTTCAGTTAATTTCCAATTAAATCAAATTAATTTTAATTTACTGGAAATTAATCTAGCTGCAACACATTAGCTGAGTTCTTACCTTAGGATGAAGAATTAAGCATTCCAATTTCACCTACAAGTCTAGTGAAAGTTGCTTCATCCAAAGGTTTAGTAGAAATGTCAGCTAATTATTTTTCTGTTGGAACAAAAATGAGCTCAATGGTACCATTTGTAGCATGTTCTCTAATAAAATGATACATTACATCAATGTGTTTGTTCTAGAATGATTAATTAGATTAGTCACTATAGATATAGCACTAGTATTGTCACACATAATAGGAATTTTGTGTAACACTAGGCCATAATCCATTAGCTGATTTTTAATCCAAAGCACTTGAGCACAACAACTTCCTACATCTATGTATTCAGCCTCAGCTGTAGAAGTTGATACAAATTATTGTTTCTTGCTATACCAGGATACATGTTTTTGTCCAAGAAATTGACAGCTTCCACTAGTACTCTTCCTGTCAACCCTGCATCCAGCAAAATCTGCATCTGTGTAGCCAACAGCTTCAAAACCAGTTCCCTTAGGATACCATAATCCCAAGTCAGGAGTTCCCTTTAAATATTTGAAAATCCTCTTTACAGCCATCAAATGTGATTCTTTTGGTTTGGCTTGAAATCTTGCACATAGATATGTTGCAAACATGATGTCTAGTCTATTTGTTGTTAAATAAAGCAATGATCCAATCATCCCTCTGTCGCTTGAGATATCTACACTCTTGCCCTTTTTATCTTTATCCAACTTTGTTGCAGTAGACATATGTGTAGATGCAGGTGAACAATCAACCATACCAAACTTTTTCAATAGATCCTTGACATACTTAGTTTGGCTGATGAAGATACCATCACTTCTTTAACTGACTTGAAGTCCAAGAAAGTAACTCAGTTCCCCCATCATACTCATTTCATATTCACTTTACATAAGCTTGGAGAATCTTTGACAAAGCTTCTCATTTGTAGAACCAAAGATGATATCATCCACATAGATCTGAACTAGGATCATATCCACATCATGTTTCTTATATAAGAGAGTCTTACCAATGGTACCTATAGTAAAACCATGCTTCAGTAGAAATTCTGACAATATGTCATACCAGGCTCTAGGTGCCTGTTTTAGTCCATATAGAGCCTTTAGTAACTTATACATAAAATTTGGAAATTCTGGATCTTCGAAGCCAGGTGGCTGTTGCACATAAACTTCTTCTTCTAGCTCATCATTCAGGAATACACTCTTGACATCCATTTGATGCACTTTAAAATTTGAATGTGCAACAAATGCTAGAAAAATTCTTATTGCTTCAAGTCTTACAACTGGAGCAAAAGTTTCATCATAATCAATTCCTTCCTTTTGTGAGTAGACTTTTGCAACCAACCTTGCTTTATTTCTGGTGACTATACCATTTTCATCCATCTTGTTCCTAAACACCCATTTTGTTCCAATTATGCTTCTATTCTTTGGTGCAGGAACCAATTTCCAAACTTTGTTTCTTTCAAACTGATTCAGCTCTTCCTGTATGACAGATATCCAATCAGGATCCAGTAAAGCTTCATCAATATTCTTAGGCTCTACTTGAGACATAAAACATCCATGTAGGCACTCATTGGCAGTTGCACTTCTAGTCCTCACACCAGCAGTAGGATCACCAATAATTGCTTCTCTAGTATGACTTCTATCCCACTTCCTTGTATGAGTTTGTTGACCTGTGCTTTCATCATTTTCTTTATTTTTGGTATGACTGCTAGATCCTTCTTCTCTTTCTCCCCCTGAGTTTGTGCTATCAAATTCTGGTGTCTGAGATGAGCTTTCACTTTCATGATTTTCCTGTTAAGTAGTCTCTTCATTTATCATCTGTTGTGCATCAACTTCATCTTCCCCATCAGAATCACTATTAATGTTGAGGTTTTCAAAAACAAGGGCTTCAACTTCATTATCATCAAGGAATTCCAAGCCCGGACACTTGTCATCATCAAAAGTCACACCTTTGCTTTCCATAATCTTCTTTTGATCAATCATATAAACTTTGTAGGCTGTTCTTTCTAATGAATATCCCAGAAAATTGCTTCAAAGACCTTTGAGTCAAATTTTCCCACATATTCAGAGTTGTCTTTCAAAATGTAACACTTTCTTCCAAACACATGAAGATGCTTTACAGTAGGCTTTCTTTTAGACATATTTGAGTAAGGTGATTTACCATGTGCCTTGTTAATGAGATATCTGTTTTGAGTGTAACATGCCTCTTCCCAGAAACTTGTTAGTAACTTGGCATCTTGCAGCATTGTTCTAGCAGCTTCAACTAATGTTATGTTCTTCCTTTCAACTACTCCATTTTTTGAGGTGTTCTAGCAGCTGAGAATTCTTGAACAATGCCTTTACTTTTGCAGAATTCACTCAATGTAGCATTTCTGAATTCTGTTCCATTATCACTTCTCAATCTTTTTACACAGTTGTAATCTTCACCCTGTTTTTCTATCTTCTTGATGTGCTCAATTATGATGTGTGGAGTTTCATCTTTAGAGTACATGAACTCTACCCAAGTTTATCTTGAGAAATCATCCACCAGCACAAGTGCATATTTGTTCCTTGAAATTAATAAGACATTTACTGGGCCAAACAAGTCCATGTAAATGAGTTACAATGGTGCACTTTTAGAATTCACAGTTTTTGACCCATGACTTGATCTTTTCATTTTTCCTTTCTGACAAGCTTCACAAACTTCAACTTGAGCAAACTCCAATTTAGGCATGTCTCTTACCAGCTCCTTTTTAACCAAGGTGTTAATTGTCTTGAAATTCAAGTGAGACAGCTTTTTATGCCATAGCTTGCTTTATTCTTCTGATGCCTTGGTGTAGAAGCAACAAAAACCATCCTTATTTATTGAGTCAAAATCTGCAACAAACAAGCTTCCTTTCCTTGCTCCTTTCAGAGCAATTTCACCAGTTTTCTTGATGATAAAAGTGCATTCTTCTGTGTTGAATAAGAGTTCAAAACCTTTGTTTGCAAATTGGCTAACACTGAGAAGATTCACTTCAAGACCAGCTACTAGTGCTACATCATCAATGACAACATTTTCAGAAACAATCTTGCCATCTCCCATTGTGAATCCTTTGATGTTGTCTCCAAAGGTCACCAAAGGGCCAACTTTCTCCTCAAACTGTGAAAGGAGGGCTTTGTCACTGTCATATGCCTGGAACATCCACTATCTATGATCCAGATGACTTTCTTCACTTTGCCCTGCACACAATGAGTTTTGAGTGTGTTTAGCAACCCAAACAGCGTTGGGTACTTTCTTTTTGTTAACTGATCTAACATAAGTAGAATGAGTAGTTTCAGATAAAATAGAGTTCATTGACTGTTGAGTATATTCCCTTTCTGTTGTAGACCCAATTTTTGTTTCTTTGAGGTCTACTCTCAGTTTGTGACAACTTTTTATCACTTTTAAGTTACAAGGAATGCAGTCAAACTTGTCACAGAAGGAGTAAGGATCACTTGCATTTGTTTCATTATATTTGCAGGCTCCTTTAGTTGACTTGCTAACTGCCTTTTTACAAAGGTGAGTTAGGTGATTCACATAGCCACATTTTCACATTTCTTTCTTGGAGCATCTGCAACATAAGCAAAATTATTGCTTTTGTTTATCCCTATTTTCCCATTTCTATTATTTTTCTTTCTTGCATCTTTAGTTTTGGTTTCTTTAATAGGTGTCTTGGGACTTTGTTTGTCCATGAGCTTCTCTTTAGTATTGGAAGACTGAGTTGATTCTTCAATTTTCTTCTATCCTCATCAGCAATTTCTTGCTTGATAATCAATTCTTCTTCACTGAAGTTGACTTTACATGCTTTGAATATAGGTGCATTAACCTCTTTCAAGAAGGTTAGAGCATTTTCAGTTTTCTTTGCTTTCCCTTTGTCTCATACAGTCTTCTTTTTGTCATTCATAGCATCATAGTCAAGGCCAATAACAATGTTTGCACATGGCCTATTTTTCTCATGGTACTGTCCAACCAGTTCAGATGCATTTCTGTAAGATTTCAGCTTCACTTTATTCTTTTCCAGCTTCTCCCTTAGCACTGCTTCAATTTCATTTATACACTTGAGCTTGTTCTTTAGATATACATTTTCTTGTTTTAAAGCTTCAAGCTCCACCAACAACAATTCAGTTTATTGCTTCTCACTTTCAAGCTTCTCATTTATCTTTGTTAATCTGCTAAATTCTTCATTAGCAACAACCATGCTTGTGTGGATGTGAAACATTTTTGTGCTCATCTTTTCTACAGTTTGCTTATATTGATTCATAGTTAAATCAATTGTGGTAAGAGTTGGTACCTGTGATTTAGATGAGGATGATTCTCCTAGCTCTAAGGCCATGAGTGCATAATTTCCAAATTCTTCATCTTCATCATTTTCAGAGTCATCCCAACTTTTACCCTCTGCAATATAAGCTTTGCTCTTCAGAAGAGCTTCATACTTTGCTCCAAGTTCAAGATAGGTTTTATCCTTCTTTGCTTTCTTGGGTTTCCTGCATTCTGTAGCAAAATGGACCAACTCATCACAGTTGTAGCACCTTATCTTAGATCTGTCAACATATCCAGTTTTGTAGCCATTCTTGCTATCAGAATTGTACTTCCCTTTTGTTTTCCAGCTGTTGTCTTTATTGAAAGACTGTCCTTTGCCCTTGAAAAATCTTGGCTTCTTTACTCTAATATTGGAGAATTTTCTAGCCAGATAAGCCATTGACTGATCTAGCTCATCCAGTTCATCAAGAGTGTAGAACTCATCTTCTTCCAATTCCAGAATGACATGTTATTGTGAATCATTTGTTCTTTGCTCACTTGTTGAGGCAACTGGAGTTTAAGATCTTGGCTCATCAGTAGATGTTTGGCTTTCATTGATAATTAAAGCACTTGAGCCATCTACAACATGTCCTTGGCCAGATCTCAATGATTTTCTCTGAATCATTTCAAGTTCATATATTTTAAGAATTCCATACAGAACTTCCAGTGTTATCCTACTTAAGTCTCTCCCTTCCCTGATTGTTAAGATTTTCTGTTCCAAATGATCAGGGAGAGTATGAAAGAACTTTAAGTTCACCTCTTCAGCTTCATAATATTTATCATGGAGTTACAAGTCATTTATCAGCTTGTTAAAATACTTTCCTTTGGCTTAGCCATGAAACCCTCATACTGTGAAATCAATATCCTTTTCTGATTTGATCTAACTTCCTCAGTTCCCTCACAGAGTATCTCAATCTTTTCCCATATTTGCTTGGCAGTATCACAGTTGATAATGTTGTTGTACATCACATTATCAAGTTACTCAATCAATATCAATTGTAAGCCACTATCCAGGGACACTTTCTCTTTTTCAGACTCAGAATACTCAGAAGGATCTTTCGGAGCATAATGAGCTGGAATGACCATATCACCATCTGTTGATTCTTCAACTCTAACCATAGGAGTGAAGGGCCCATTCTTGAGGATCTGAATGTAGAGTGGATTGTCCATCCTGATAAACAACATCATTTTCTTTTTCCAAAGAGTGTAGTTAGCTTTGTCAAATATAGGAATTTTGATGCTACTGATTTTTTGTGTATTTATTCTTCCAAGATCTTGAACTTGTTTACTTTCAGATTTTTCTCTGATACCACTTATTAGGAAATGAATAACACAGAGGGGGGGGGGTGAATGTGTTTTACTATTTTTGAGCTTTTATTGATCTTTTATGGTTGAACAAAGTAAATTAAATCTTGTAGTAAAAATGTGTTCATGTAGAAATTAAGCTTGCAGAAAATAGAGAACACAAATTTTCAAAACTCACTTAATTTTATATTAAAATTAGGAATGTTTTGCTACAAAATTTCTAGGCTCTTTGTTGATAAAGAGCTTAGCTTCCTCTTGAGAGAGTTACAAGATTTTTTTATCTAAATTGTTACTTCTGACTTAAGAACCAGTGTTAACTTTATAATTCAGTTAACTGCTGGTTTACCAAGTTTATAATAAGACATGCTATTAGCTTTTGTAAACAGTCACTTATCATTTCCATTTATAGAAAAGTATATCTTCTATTTCTGACTTAGCATATCTTTAGCATCCTGTGATCATCTTGATCTTCCTTTTTCAGTTAATCTTCACCATTGATCTTGCACATCCTTCAAGCTGCTTTTTGTAGACTTGTCAATCCAGCTGTTTGGATTTTTTGTTGATTGTTGATCTTGGATATTGAACTGATCTGCAATTCTGTACTTTGAGATTTTACCTCGAGATCTCCATTTGGTCTATAGAGAACTTGACTTCTCGATAAGTATATTGACTTATCGAGATCTCTAATGCTCCATAGTAAATTTGACTTGTAGAGGTCTCTAAGGTCTGTATAAGAGAATTTGGCTTGTAGAGATCTCTAGTCTTCATATCTTCACCTTGACTTATCGATATCTCTAAGTTCTCTAATGGTTCATTGACTTATCGATAACTCATAGTTCTCTAGTCAAATTTGACTATTCGACAACTCAGAGTTCTCTAGTGAATTTTGGCTTATCGATATCTCTGAGTTCTCTAGTGGAATTTGAATTATCGATAACTCAGAGTTCTCTAATTAATGTTGACTTGTCGATAACTCTGAGTTCTCTAGTAAAGAAATGACTTGTCGATATCTCCAATCTTCATGTCTTCAATTTGGCTTGTCGTTATCTCTGTGAGTTCTCTAGTGCCTTTCCTGACTTCTCGATAAGTCACTTTGAGTTCTCGAATGACTTCTTTATAACACTAAATCTGTGACTTGTAGAGATCTGGACTTGGAATATTTTTCCCAAAACAGATTTATTCAACTCCAAGATTCTTCATAATTTTTCTGAGGCATGATCTTCTTGATCTTCTTCCAGATAGAATTCTTAGGCTTGACACTGTTTATAGAAAAAAGACTCCAGTCTGCTCCTTTGACATTTTTACAGACTTTAAGTGTTACAAGTACAGAATACAAATTAAGATAGCAATACAACTTACTTAGGGTTGACAAATTTTCTTAGTCTTGTTAAAGTACAGGCATGTCTTGCACAACAAGATCTCTACATGTAGAAATGACCTACCGATATCTCTGAGATCTCTATATATATTTTGACTTGTCGATATCTCTGAGATCTCTATATGAGAAATTGACTATCTCCAATTCTTCACATCTTCATTTGACTTGTCGATATCTCTGAGTTCTCTACATGCATAAATGACTTGTCGATATCTTCAGTTCTTTACATCTCCATTTGACTTGTCGATATCTCTGATACTTCTCTATAAGCCATTTTGGACTTCTTGATAAGTCATTCTGGACTTCTCAAATGACTTCTCGATATAACTTGATCTGTGACTTGTCGATATCTTGACTCAGAACATTTTTCATAGAACAGTTTTATTCAACTCCAAGCTTCTACACTTTTCTTTGAGGCATGATCACGGCTTGATCTTCTTCCAGAGTTTATTCCGCAGTTTGAATCTGTTTACAGAAAAATCCTCCAGTCTAATCTTCTAACCTTTCTACAGACTCAAGAAATACAATACAGAATACAAAATTGATTATCAAACAACTAAATCTCAGGGTTGTCAATGTGACTTGGTCTTGTTATTGTATAGATATGTCTTGCACAATAATCTTCCCCAATTTATGAAAAGATTGCTTATCACAAATTCATTCCTGATAACAAGACTATACCCAAGATAAAATTAAATACATAAAAATGACAAATTGACTAATAGAAATGTATACGTTGAGTATTTACATCAGTTCACACTTTACAACACCAAGTGAATTTCTCATTTTCTGGTTCTTTCCTAATGAGATCCTTGAGATTTACTAGTACTTGAAGTTCTTCAACTATTTCTGTCTCTCTTAAGGCTTCTACCAGTCTGAGCCAATCATCCAGTTTGTAGATATTGAGGTAATTTACTCTGAATCTTGAAAATCTGCCACTTTGAATGTTTAGGAAATGTCCATCTTTTGATATTCTACTCAGCCCCCTTTCCTTGAGTTCATTTGACATCTGCTCAAACATTTCTATCTCCTTAGCATATTTTCTATCCTTTTTTCCTTTTCAGCCTTTATTCTTTTATGTCTTTTATTTCTTTCTCTCAACCTCTCAGACATCACAACCTTCCACATCCTTGTACTTGTATCCTTGTCCTTCATCAAGATGATCACCCCCTTCAATTCTGTGGTTGAAAATGATTCCATTACCTCCCTGCTAAGCAAAATGAAGGAGCCATCCAAACAATAGATTCTGACTTCTACTTAAGAGACAACACAAACTTTGAAAATTTCTTCTAGATAATTGTTGGAAATAGTCATCACCTGTTATGCTCATGTTTAGAGGCAGAAAGTCATCTTGATTAAAACAATTCCAAATGACACCATCATCAGCTTGCATTTTCTTGGGTTTTCTTCCAATTGTCTTGAAGTGAGTTTTGGTTGAAGTCTTGAATAAAGATAAGTTTGTGATTTTCTTTAGTGTGACTTGGATGGATCTAATTGGTATTTTGAGTAAGGTATTGGTAGTTTGTTTGTATAAGAATTTAGGTTTTTGAGGTAGGATTGGTTAAGAATGTGTTTGGCTTGGTTTGGGGGTCTGAGTAGGTTGGATTTGTAAAATTTTGGCTTCCTGGACATTTTGTTTCTATAACTCCCCTTTACTACTTCTTCTACTTTTCTTTCCATCTCCTTTCTTCTCTTCTCTCCCCTTTTTCTTCTCATACACCTTGCTGCCTGTTGCCTTAGAAGATTGACTAGGATTTGAGCCAGAAGATTTATGTTCATCCTTCTTCTGCTCATCATCATCCAAATCATCTTTGGTATTGAATTGTGTATTTGACAACATGGTTTCAGCATTCTGTAAATATCTCCCCAAAATCATTATTACTTCCTCATCTTCAGTTGTCTTCTTTTTCTTGGTCTTTAGATCTGTTTCCAATGTCATGATCGGTTTGAGATTACCCCTAACACGATTTTTGGGGATTGTGAAGTATTTGAATTTCCTGATTTAAGAACAAATGTAGGTCATCCCCTTGCTTGGATAAATATAGGCTTCAAGAAAAGCTACTATCTGAGCATTTTTGAGTTCTACAAGAAATTGAGTGTCCTCTGGAATATCTGGATTGACCTTATCAACGAGGACATCCAGCTCAGATGCTCTTTTAGATTTAAGATTTAAGAGAGACACATGTAGAAACATGTCTAAACCACAATCATTGATATTGGTAACTATTATTTTCTCCATGAAATTCCCATTCTTTACCAGCATCACTCTCAGAAAGTTAATATTGTTGACCAAAGCACTTTTGTAGGTGATGTAGTTATTATAAAGAGAGACTCTCAGCACAGTGAGTAACTCATTGAACTCTTTGTCTTGACAAGGTCCTTCTACAACTTTTTAGAGTCTGTCTTTACTAACATCTTGAGTAAGTTTAATTTGAGTGGAGCTTTGGCCAGAGTGTGATGTTGGTTTTTGCAATCCAGCTTCTTTTGATTATTGCAGTATAGCTTTTATCTCCCCCTTAGTCTTACTAGCAGGCAGGAGTAGAGGATTAGGAATTTATGGCCTAACAACTTGTGACAAGGCAGGTAGAGGTAGGGATGGCAAAATAATCCGATCCGACAGATACCCGATCCGAAACCCAAAATTTTGGATTTACCGAACCCGATTTTTGGATTTAGATTTGGATATGGATTTAATTTTTAAACCCGAAATTTTTTGGATTTGGATTTGGATATAAGGTATACCGATCCGAAACCCGATCCGAAATCCGAAACTCTATCCGAACCCGATCCGAACCCGAAATCCGAAAAAACCCGAATTATTATTATATATATATTAAATAGATATATAATATTAGAATTTTATACATTATATATGATAATATTATACTAAATATATTATGTAATATACATTATACGTATTATTATATAATTTTTAGAACATATATTTTTATAGTTATGTTAAAAATTAATTAATTATAAAGTTTAATGAAATATAATTATTCAATCATTTAAACGGCTGATAAGGTTTATAAGGTTAACAAAATAACTTTTAGTAATAAATTTAAAAAATTGGGTATCATTAATTTTTTAAATATTAGTTATACATACAATAACACAATTAATGATGTTGTGGAGTGGTTGAAGATGACACGTTAAAACTCTTTCTCTTCAAGTCGCGTTTTCGATCCCAAGCACTTGTAATATCAATAATTATACAAATTTTCAGATTTCGGGTTCAGGTATGAATATCCAATTCCGATTGCCATCCCTAGGTAGAGGAATGTTCAAGGCTCCCATATCCCAGAGAGACATAATTTTGCATTTGGAGATGTTTATGGGGGTCTACTAGGGACTTGATATCATTCTATTGACTCTGCACCAAAGCTGTCAGTTGGGAAACTTGAGCTGTCAAAGAGGCTTTTGAAGATTGTAGGGATGATATTTGAGCTTGCAGATTTTGGATTTATGGGGGTGTTGATATAGACAAGGGTTAAACTGAGCTTGATGCTGCCAAAGAACCAACATAATTCTACACAGCATTTTTCATCTCCTCTATGACCAAGGTTAAAGGTTCAAATCTAGCCTTGTAAAGTTGATCCAGTTTGATCTTTTTGTCATTATATTGAGTAATTTGATTCTGGATCACTTCATGCAGAGCTTTGAAAGATTCCCTTAGCTTGGCCATATTTTCTTCTACAGGAGTGAGAGAGAGAGAGCTTGGAGTCTGTCTGAGAATTTGTTAAACTTGGACTTGATTTCTTGAAAAGTTGGTATCAGCTTATCGATCCTGTCATTGATTAACTTCTTTACTTTATTTTAATGCTTGACCAGAGTGCTTTCCATGGCTCTTCCAACATGATAAAAGACCTTCAATTGAGCTTTATACACCTCTGTCACAACATCATACACCTCCTGAAGAGTGAGAACCTTAGCATTACTACTCAAAATTGTGACATATTCCTCCTTGAATTGTGTTAAAGCTTCCTCCATGGTTGTTGTAAAGTCTTTTGAGAGCCATGCATCCACATTATCATCTGCTTCATTTGTAATTTTCTCCTGTTGCTCTTCAACATCCTCCTTGTATGAGATTAAAATTGCTTGATAGTCTTGGTTTGATAAATATATGGTTAGGAGCTGTTGAGAGATATTTGCTAGGCCTGCAAGTTGCTCAACCAAAAGATCATCAACTGTAGTAGGTTGGGCTTGAGCATCCTGTAGCCATTGAGCTAAAAGGTGAGAAGGTTGTGATGTAGTATTTGAGGTGGATGGGATGTCTGTTTGGTTTGAGGTGGAGGGTATGGAGGTAGGTAACCTTGTGATAGGAGTCACAGTTGAACTTACAGTTGGAACTATGGTTGTGATAGTGTGTTGTTCACCAAGAATGAGAACCTCCATTTGAATAAGAGGGGATTTGACCAGGTTACCGTCATGTACCATGGCCTCAAACCCTTATTCTTCTTGTAAAGAAATGGAAATTAAATGTGCTATACTTTCCTCCCCAATAGCTGGATCATTGGAAATTTTACTCCCAGATTCTACTGACAATGCAATTTCAGCCGGGGTTTTAAAGGGAGTTGTCCCTACATGAGGAACCTCCAACTGAATTGGAGAGGATTTAGATAGCTACCCCTCAGGAGTACTACCCTCAAACCTATCAATCTGTGAACATTGATTAGCACATGTAGGTGCTTGTGTAACATCCACAGGGTCTTCAGTAAAAACTTATGAAACCCCTGCGGTTTTGATGGTGTCATCAATGTCTACCCCAACTAGTAACCTCTCACCATCTAAATGTGGTTCTTGGGTGGTGATCACAGATTCATGAACTGTGTCACTTGATTTTGACAACACTTGAGAAGTGGATTCAAGTGTTTCATTATATGAAGAAGAAGAAATTTGAAAGATAAGATTAGTGATGTTAGCATTGAGTGTTGGAAGCTCCCCCTAAATGGATGAGGGAGCTTCAATAGATGTGCTCTCAATGTGCGTGCCATTCTTATTTCTTCTTTTGCCAACTTGAGAGTGCTCAAGTTGAGGTGCAAACTCTGTACAGGATGAACTAGGGAGAGTGCTTTGTTCAATAGAAATACTTTGTTGAGAAGGTGCTCGTAGAGTCTGTTTAAATCCCTCTATTACATCTGCATCCTGTTGGGATGATGCAGAGGTAGATAATTGAGTGGTCAACTCAGCTTTCTTAGTCTTCTTTGGTTTCTTGACCAGGTTAGACTCTATTGGGATTTGATCCTCACCACTCTCATTTACGATAGTTAAGGGTGCCTGCTTTCCCTTCTTTTTACTCACTCCACCCTGTTGAGAGGATGAAGTGGTTGGTTTTCTAGCTTCTAATGGTAATGAAGGAAGGGTCTCAATTATGGAAGACCCTTGTTGGTGTTCTTGTGTTTGTACTTCCACAGACACAAGAGCCATAACTGTACTAGATATGACATTCGACCTTATATTAGGCATAGGGTAGGGGTAAGTCCTGAATCTTTCTAACATAAAGTTAGCGATTCTTAGACTTACAGGTACCTTATTCTTTGTAATTAGTGAACCAAATAATATTTTGGACACTTGTTTACAATTTCCTATTTTGGTTCTATCAATACCATTAAGTAAATGTATGTCAAGAACTTTATGATTTAAAGTAGATATAATAAACCTAGGAAAGAAAATTTCCTTTCCTCTTGTGGCCAAGTGCATTGTGAGCCTTGTGCTGAGTTCTTCCAGGATCAATAACCCCATATTAGTGTGCCTGTTATGAGCCATGGAGAACACCAGCTTCTGAACCACACTGGATATGTTATCATACCTAGTCCACCTGCAGGTGAAGGCTCTCACTATTAAGTCAAACAGGAATGAACATTCCCTCCTTAGATGCTTCTTGTTCAGGCTAGCAAGGTTGATCCTTCAACTGTAATTTATGAAGTCCATAAATTCTGCTAGCTCCTGTAGAGTTGGTACTTCCACCATGCTGTAATTAGGGATGCCTAGAGCCTTGTTGATACCAGTCTCATCAAGTTCCACTTGTTGGCCTTGGATTAAGCAGTTTACCACCAAAGATGCAACTTGATTCTCATGCACAACTGTCCTAACCAGATCTGAATTCCAGAATTCATTGAGAATATCCATGTACAAAATGGGATTAGTAGTCAAATCACCTGCAAAGTATGTCTCAGAAAAAACTTGACAAAGCTCTTGAAACTATCAGGAACTTGGTTAGCATCTGTGAAAGCTAGGTAGTTGGTACCATCCTTAGGGATAACAACTCTAACAGTATTTGATGCCATTGTTAGTGTTCGAATTTGAGTAGGTAAGAAATTTGAAAGAGAAAGAGCTCGAAATGAGAGAGAACGGTTAATGTTTGCAACTCGAAAGCGTAAAGAGGGGTTATGTTGAGATGTCTGGGTATTTATAGAAAAAGGTAAATGACTTGTCAAGAAGTAGAAATAAATGTTTGGGATTTTCTTATCGAGAAGTCACATGTAAGAATAGATACATATTGATATGTAACTTTCCTGACTATTATCGAGAACTACATAGTGACTTATCGAGATATCAAATAAACATCCACTTTGTCCTGAATGGACTGAATTTTTACAATTTTTATTTGAATTAATCAAAATAAAAATTAGAATGATTTTATATCCAAAAGTATTTTACTAAAAGAATTTATTAAATTAAATTATTTCAGTTCTAAGTTATCGAGAAGCTTAAAATGTATGCTTGTAGAGAACTCAGTGAATGAGCATATATCGAGATTTCTACAAGACTTATCGAGAAGTTATAATGAGGCTTGTCGAGAAGTCCTTCGAGAAGTCAGGAAAAAGTCTTATCGAGAAATCTCAAAATGACTTTTCGAGAAGTCAATTAGACTTATCGAGAACTCAGTTATCTATATACTTTTATTCTTTTTGATTTTGTCTTATATTAATTTCACATATTGAAAATGTAAATTAATAATTAGATAGTTTTTCGTAGAATTTGAAAAATTCCAAGTTGAATTTTGAATTTTGAAAAATAAATATACAGAGAATTCTGAAATATTTATAAATCATATTCCAATTAATTTCCAATTAAATAAAATTAATCTTGATTTATCAGAAAATAATCTGCCGCAACATATTAGCTGAGTTTTTGCCTTTAGGATGAAGAATTTAACATACCCATTTCACCAACAAGTCTAGTGAAAGTTGCTTCATCCAAAGATTTAGTGAAAATATCATCTAATTGTTTTTCTGTTGGAACAAAAATGAGCTCAATGGTATCATTTGTAGCATGTTCTCTAATAAAATGGTACCTTACATCAATGTGCTTAGTTCTAGAATGATTAACTGGATTAGCTACAATAGACATGACACTAGTATTGTCACTTGAGCACAACAACTTCCAGCAGCTATGTATTCAGCTTCAGCTGTGGAAGTTGACAAAGATTGTTGTTTCTTACTGTACCAAGATACAAGTCTTTATCCAAGAAATTGACAGCTTTCAGTAGTACTCTTTTTGTCAACCCTACATCTAGCAAAATCTGCATCTATATATCCAACAACTTCAAATCATGTTCCCTTAGGATATCATAGTCCCAAGTTTGGTGTTCCCTTTAAGCATCTGAAAATCCTTTTCACAGCCATCAAATGTGATTCCTTTAGATTGGCTTGAAATCTTGCACACAAACATATTGCAAACATGATGTCTGGTCTACTACCAGTCAAATACAGTAAAGATCCAATCATTCTTCTATAACCTTAAATGTCTACACTTTTTCCTTTCTTATCTTCATCCAACTTTATAGCTGTAGACATAGGTGTTGATGCAGGTGAACAATCAACCATTCCAAATTTCTTCAATAAGTCTTTAACATACTTGGTTTGGATGATGAAGATTCCATCACTTCTTTGGCTGACTTGAAGTCCAAGTAAGTAACTTAATTCTCCCATCATGCTCATTTCGTATTCATTCTGCATGAGTCTTGAGAATCTTTGACATAATTTTTCATTTGTAGAGCCAAAAATGATATCATCCACATAGATTTGAACTAGGATCATATCACCACCATGCTGCTTGTAGAATAGAGTCTTGTCAATTGTTACTCTAGTGAATCCTTATTTAAGCATAAATTCTGATAGTGTGTCATACCAAGCTCTAGGTACTTGCTTTAATCCATAGAAATCCTTGAGTAGTTGATAAACAAAATCTGGAAATTCTGGATCTTCAAAGCCAGGTGGCTATTGCACATAATCCTCTTCTTCTAACTCACCATTCAGGAATACACTCTTTACATCCATTTGATATACCTTAAAATTTGAGTGTGCAGCAAATGCAAGAAAGATTCTTATTAATTCAAGTCTTGCAACTGGAGCAAAAGTTTCATCATAATCAATTCTTTCTTCCCGTGAGTAGCCTTTTGCAGCCAACCTTGCTTTGTTCCTTATTACAATTTCATTTTCATCTATTTTGTTCCTGTACACCCACTTTGTTCTGATAATGCTTCTGTTCTTTAGGGCAGGAATCAATTTTCAAACTTTGTTTTTTTTTTCAAATTGATTTAGCTCTTCTTGTATGACAGATATCCAGTCAGGATTAAATAGAGCTTCCTCAGTTTTCTTAGGCTCAATTTGTGAAAGAAAGCATGCATGTAGACATTCATTTTTAGTTGCACTTCTAGTCCTCACTCCAGTATTTGGATCACCAATAATTTTATCTCTTTTATGACTCATATCCCATTTCGTGGTGTAGTTTTGTTGACTTGAATTTTTTGCATTTTCTTCACCATTGACATGACTTGCAGAACTCTCTCCTCTTTCTCCCCCTGAGTTTGTGCCATTAAATTCAGGTGTTTGAGATGAGTTTTCATTCTCATGATTCACTTGCTCAGTTGACTCTTCATTCATTCTGTTGCTTGTGTTGATTTCATCTTCATCTTCGGAATCACTATCAATGTGTAGATTTTCAAACTTAAGGGCTTCAACTTCATTCTCATCAAGGCATTCTAAGCCTAGACACTTGTCATCATCTATGTGCTCTCCATAATTTTCTTTTGTTCAAGCACATAAATTCTGTAGGCAGTTCTTTCCAATGAATATCCAAGAAAAAATTGCTTCAAAAACTTTAGAGTCAAATTTTCCCACAAATTCAGAGTTATCTTTTAGCACAAAGCACTTGCTTCCAAACACATGTAGTTGCTTCACAATAGGATTCCTTTTTGACAAAATTATGTAAGGCGACTTGCCAAGATTTTTGTTAATGAGATATCTGTTTTGAGTATAACATGCAATATTTATAGCTTCTTGGCATCTTGCAGCATTGTTCTAGCAACCTCAACTAGAGTTCTATTCTTCCTTTCAACTACTCCATTTTGCTGAGGTATCCTTGCAGCTGAGAACTCTTGAACAATATCCTTGTCTTTGCAGAATTCATTTAAGATTGCATTCTTGAATTATGTGCCATTGTCATCAATCTTTTTACACGGTTTTGATCTTCAGCCTGCTTCTCAATCTTCTTGATGTGTTCAATTATGATGTGTGGAGTTTTATCTTTTGAATGTATAAACTCTACCCATGTATACCTTGAGAAGTCATCCACCATCACAAGTGAATATTTCTTTCTAGAAATAGATAAAACATTAACTGGTCCAAACATGTCCATGTGAATAAGTTGCAGTGGTGCAATTATGGAGTTCACAGTTGTGCTTTTGTGACTGGACCTTTTCATTTTGCCTTTTTGGCAAGCCTCACAAACTTCATCTTGAGCAAATTCCAAATTTGGCATGTCTCTCACTAGTTCCTTTTTCACCAAGGTATTAGTTGACTTATAATTCAGGTGAGAAAGTTTCTTATGCCATAATTTGCTCTGCTCAATAGATGCCTTGGTGTAGAAGCAACATATACTATCTTTATTTGTTGAATATAGATCTATAATAAATAAGCTTCCTTTCCTTGCTCCTTTTAAAGCAACTTCATCAGTCTTTTTGCTGATAATTGAGCATTCTCCTCTGTCAAATGAAACTTTGAATCCTCTATCTTGAAAATTGAATGACACTCAGGAGATTTACCTCAAGACCAGCTACCAGTGCTACATTTTTAATGACAACATTTCCAGAAAATAACTTTCCATATCCTATTGTGAATCCTTTGTTGTTGTCTCCAAAAGTCACCAATGGGCAATCCATATCCTCAAACTATGATAAGGGCCTTATTACTTGTCATATGTCTGGAGCATCCACTGTCAATGATCCATATGACTCTCTTCCCTTTTCCCTGCACACAATAAGGATTAAGTGTATTTAGCTACCCAAACACTGTTGGGTAGTTTCTGCTTATTAACAGAAGTTATAGAAGTAAAATTTGATAATTCAGAAAGAACAGTGTTCAATGATTGATTTGCATTTTTCCTTTTCTCTGTAGATCCAAGGTTAACTACTTTGAGATCTACTCTCAGTTTATGACAGTTTTTCATCACTTTCATATTGTAAGGAATTCAATCAAACTTATCACATAATGAGTAAGGATCTTCAACCTTTCCTTCATTGTATTTGCATGCTCCCACTTTTGGCTCACTAACAACCATTTTACAAAGGTGAGTTAGGTGATTGGTTGAGCCACACTTTTAACATTGTTTTCTGGGAGCATCTACAACAAATGCAAAGTTATTGCTCTTGTTTACTCCAATTTTCTCATTCATGTTCTTATTCTTCTTTCCTGCATTCTCAGTCTTGATTTCCTTGACTGTTGTCTTAGAAACTTGATTGACTATGGGCTTCTTTTTAATTTCAGCAGTAGGAGTGGTTTCTTCATTTTTATTTTCATTGTCTTCATCTACAAGTTCTTGCTTGATAACCAACTCAACCTCACTAAAATTAACTTCACATGCCTTGAACACAAGTAGATCAACTATCCTCTGTATTACTGGGACATCTTGATCATCAATTGTTTTACCTTTGTCACCTTCACTTTTCTTGTTGCTGTTCAAGGCATCATAGTCCAAATCAATAGCTATATTAGCACATATTTTGTTCTTCTCATGGTATTGTCCAACGCCAACCAACTGAGATGCATTTCTGAAAGACTTCAATTTCACCTCATTCTTCTCCAACTTTTCCCTCAACACAGCTTCAATTTCACTTGCACACTTAAGCTTGTTTTTCAGATATTCATTTTCTTGCTTGATTGTTTCAATCTCAACAAGCTGAAGTTCCAATTCTTGTTTTTCAGTCTCAAGCTTCTCATTTGTTTTTGACAGTCTACTAACTTCCTCAGTAGCTTCCACCATTCCTGTGTGGATATAAAACATCTCCACACTCATCTTTTCAACAGTTTCTTTATATTGACTTATATCTAAATCAATAGTGGTTAGAGTTGGTACCTCTGATTTTGAAGAGGATGATTCTCCATGCTCAAGATCCATTAGTGCATAATTTTAATATTCCTCTTTTTCATCATCTTCATCAGTGTCATCCCAACTTTTACCTTCAGTTATATAAGCTTTTCCATGTTTCTTCAAGAGAGCTTCATACTTTGCTTCCAATTCCAGATAGGCTTTATCCTTCTTCACTTTCTTTGGCATCCTGCACTCAGTTGTAAAGTGGCCCAACTCATCACAGTTAAAGCACCTTATCTCTGATCTGTCAACAGATCCAGTTTTGTAACCACCTTTTCTAGCTGAGTTAAACAGAGTTTTTGATTTCCAGTTATTGCTATTTGAGTATTATCCCTTTTTCTTAAAAAATATTGGCATTTTGACCCTGATGTTAGAGAATTTTCTATCCAGGTAAGCTATAGATTGATTCATCTCATCTAGCTCATCAAGGGTGTAGTATTCATCTTCCTCTTGCTACAAAATAACTTATTTATGAGGTCCCTTGTTCTATTGCTCAACAACATGACTGGCTGGAGCCTGAGCACTGGATTCGTCAATTACATGTCCTTGGTTTGCCCTTAATGACTTCCTTTACAACATCTCAAGCTCATATATTTTTAAGATCCCATACAATACTTCCATTGTCATTCTGATCAAGTCTCTTCCTTCTCTTATAGCTGATATTTTCTGTTCAAGATGGTCAGGAAGAGCTAGCAAAAACTTTAGGTTAACCTCCTCAGCTTCATAATATTTGTCATGAATTTGCAAGTCATTTATCAGTTTGTTGAACCTTTCAAAAACTTCAATAATTCCTTCTTTAGGCTTAGCCATGAAACTCTCAAACTGAGACACCAGTATTCTCCTTTTATTAGACCTTAATACCTCTGTACCCTCACACAAAATTCCAATCTTCTCCCAAATATGTTTGGTTGTGTCACAGTTGACAATATTGTTGTACATAACATTATCAAGTGACTCTATCAGAATTAGTTGCAGGCCACTGTCCAAAGAGAATTTTTCCTTTTCAGGTTCAGTGTATTTTGAGGGGTCTTTAGGGGCAAAATGAGTTGGAATGACCATATCTCCATCAGTAGATTCATGAACCCTTTCCATGGGAATAAAAAGGCCATTCTTGAGAATCTAGATGTACATGGGATTGGCCATCCTTATAAACAGCATCATCTTCTTTTTCTATAGTGTATAGTTAGCTTTGTCAAAGGCTGATATCTTGATGCTACTTAACTTTAGTGCACTCATACTTGCAAGATATTTATCTATTTGCTTTCAGATTTTTCTCTGATACCACTTGTTAGATATTGACTGCAACACAGAGGGGGTGGGTGAATGTGTTTCTTGGATTTTTAGCCTTTTTAAACTTTTTTAGATTTTAGGTGAACAAAACAGTTTATATTTGCAGATATATTGTGTTTACAGAAATAACAAACAAACACAATATTATAAACTCGCTTAATTTGTATTAATTAAGTTTGTCTTGCTACAAATTTTGGGTTCTTAAGTAGAGAAGAACACAACTTCTATCTTAAGAGAATACAAGAAAATTTGATCTATTTTGTTATATGTAAACTAAGGACCAATGCATTCTTTATAGACTAGCAGCACGAGTTTAAGAGACTTGTACTAAAATGTACTAAACTACTTTCTAAAACAACCTTTTTCTATTTTTATTTCTAGCTTAGCAAATCTATGCAGTATCTTTCAGGTCTGTGACCATCCTTTGTCCAGTTAATCTTGTCCCTTGATCTTGTATTCTCCTAGCTGCTTTGTAGACTTTTCAATCTAGTTGATAAATTGTTTGTTGACTGATAATCTTGAATCTTGGACTTATCTGTATTCTGTACTTGAAAAGTATGTCGAGATCTCCAGTTTGTTCTATAGAGAAGTGACATCTCGATAAGTATAATGACTTATCGAGATCTCTGAGTTCTCTATAAGTATACTTGACTTGTCGAGGTCTCTAGATCCTTGCATGTGAAATGACTTGTCGATATGTCTGAGATCTCTGCATATAAAAATAACTTGTAGATATCTCTGAGATATCTATATACATTTTGACTTATCGTTATATCTGAGATCCCTATATGAGAAATTGACTAGTCGATATCTCCAATTATTCACATCTTCATTTGACTTGTCGATATCTCTGAGTTCTCTATATGCAGAAATGAATTGTCGATATCTCCAGTTCTCTATATCTTCATTTGAGTTGGCGATATCTCTAAGACTTCTCTATAAGCCATTTTGCACTTCTCGATAAGTCATTTTGGACTTTTCGAATGACTTTTCGATATACTTTATCTGTGACTTGTCGATATCTTGATTTAGAACATTTTTCATAGAACAGTTTTATTCAACTCCATGTTTCTACACTTTTCTCTGAGGCATGATCATGGCTTGATCTTCTTCCAGAGTTTATTTCTTAGCTTGAATTTGTTCACAGAAAAAACCTCCCGTCTAATCCTCTAACCTTTTTACAGACTCAAGAAATACAATACATAATACAAAATTGAATATCAAACAATTAAATCTCAGGGTTGTCAATGTGACTTAGTCTTGTTATTGTACAGGCACGTCTTGCAGAACAATAATATAAATATACAATATTGGTATTATACATATTATATATAATTATATTAAACATAAACGGTTCTGGATTCTGAGAAACGAACCGAACCGAACCAGGAAGCGAAACTTTAAATATTTTAAGAACCGAACAAGACCTAAATAGCGTAAAACCCTAACCGGACCCAAATTTCTTAATAGGTTGGTTCGGTTCCCAATTCTGACCCGTAAAATGCCCACTCTTTTCATACGGGCTATTATGCTAGTTACTAATAGCTAACAAAATAGCATTTTCAACTAAAACACATTATTTTTTATTTTTCTAATTAAAATTACCTCTATTTCTAAAAATATCATGAACCTATATACATAATATTATCAAATCATGTCATTTAAAAATTTTAAACTTAAAAAAATTATATTTTAAAATGTTTAATTCAAATCAAATTGAAAAATTGATTAATATTAAAAAAACATGATTGCATGGGCCATAAGCTAGTATATCTATAATGTATAAAATAAAATTATGTGATATATGCATTTCAATCAATTCGGTCTTGAATTGATTTTTTTATTAAAACTGGATCAGAACGAAATATATTTTGGTCTGGACCAAATACTTAAATTTTCTAAAAATTTGAAACTGAATTGAACCAAAATGAACCGAAGCATCAAATCCCGATCATTTTTTGGTTTCAGTTCGACTTTGTTCAGCCCTACTTGAATATTAGCTTCGAACCCTTAAAAGTTTATCCCAAACATCTTTTTTTATAACTCCTTTTTTTGCTGCCTTCCATATAAAAGTATCATATAATAGAAAATATCCCTCACTTTTTTCTCATTAAATTTATTTTTTGTTTATCGGTTTTGCAACATCCATCCAAGTTAAAATTCTAATAATAATACAAATCAGAGATAGAACAATTACAAACTCGGGATAAAGAGGGAAACATGCTATAAAATATGTTTATTTGGGATAATTTACTTCACTTCAGAGTGCTTGATAATATTGGATATCTGTTTGAAGTAAAATGTTTTAATCGAAGTAACAATAGCAATGTAGTTGGTTGAATTTTTTACTAATTTAGTTGGTTTTAGTTATATATTATAAAATAAGATATGTGTAGTTTCTTTTTCATCTTATTGAGCGGGTATAAATCGTGAATAGTATGAGTTCATAGCTATATTATAAAATTTACCCAAAATGATATCTAACTTTTTAAATATATGATACTGTGAACTTGACTTGAGACTTGAAAATAAATATGATAATATACATATAGACATCTCCCTCAAACTTATATCATCAGTCTTTTAGTTTTTTGGATAGTTAAGATTTGTGGATGAGTATAACTTCTGAACGACTAACAACAAATATTATTTGGTGAACAAGCTAAATTTTTGAATATTAATTTTTATGTATTTGACCACATTTAGAAATATTAATGAATAATATTTAACAGAGAAGTATATTAAATGTGCACTATTTCTTCAATAATAATTAAGTAAATTTTTTAAATTAAATAAATAATAAATAATAATCAATCTAATTACCCATTTTCTTACGGGTAAACGACTATACTACTCACTTTTCAGTTGCCAACGTCCGATATACTGACGCGTGTTACGCAGAGTCCTTATTACCAACAGGATATGCGGTATATCACTAGTTTCTCCTTCGAAATGCCGCATCATTGGTTTAAGCTATAAAATCCACACACTAGCTCTAGCAACTATACACACACGTATATATGTAATTATACACATACGCTGATGGGCAGATATGGATTCCCCTAAACTTGTATATTACAAAGTTGCACCTAATTGAATGACGTATTTGGGAAAGATGTCTTCACTAAACCTTAGGTATAACATATGCGCCTAAAGTGTCAATAAGATTCGTTGTATTGATAGTAGTATTTGTCATTCTGATCCCTGATCTATAGCTACGGCTTTGTTTGTGGATACGCCACCTCAGTGCATTCATAGGTAAAAATGATGGAGTATATGAATGCGCCTATGAATATGTTATCTTCGATTGATACGCCTATGTATAGGTAGTATTTTAACCAAAATATTAGGGTTAATAGCTAAGTATATTCGATTTAGTGTTTAAGTGATTAAAGCAAAAATGTAAAGAACCAGAACAATAAACGAATTTGACGTAAACGATTGGTGACGCGGAAAATCCCCGTAAAAAGGTAAAAACCGGGATCGGGAGGTACCCAACCAAGATGACTTCACTATAATAATATCAAGATGTATAATCAATGATATAATAAGAAAATATGGTGGAAATTTCCTTCTTCGATCCTTAGTTTGGACGAGTATAAATTGGGCGAGTGCAGAAGAGTATAGTGTTGATCAGTTGGCCTCCTTCTTTGCTTCACTTTGGAATGTATTTATAGCTGAATTCAGTCATTTCCAGTTACTAAACTTCAGGTAAGCATCTTGAGAATGTGGTTAAATTGTAGGGTAGAGTTGTTATGTCGCCTCATATCTTTTAGGACAGTTGTAGACTTGGTCTTATGGTCGTGCTGTTCCCGTCTGTCAGCCCCGTTCCTGTTATATGCCTTCACATCAGCAATAAAAATTCACATCCATTACTTGTCTCCAGCTATGTATTTGATCTTCCTTCTTAATTTTTATCAGCTGTAATGATATATATAGATATAATCTTTAACATTATTATTGCTATCTTTTTGGAGAGTAATTCCCACGTTGCTATCTTTTAGCCATGATTCATATTAGTTATTGAATAGATTATATAGTTAACCTCCCTCATAAATTTCAGGGCAGTTACTTGACTTGGAAAATCTTTATGCTAGCTCCGTTCTTGTCGAGTAGCTTCATGTCAGTAGAATATCTTCTTGTCCTTGCCTTCTCGTCCTGTTGAGCAATGTCTTCAAGTCTGCTGCTTGTCTTCTCGCCCAACACTATATCATCAAGTCTTCATGTCTTCATGTCAGGATGACTAAAATTCCGGCCATAACAATTACCCCTAGTTTTATTGGGAGTGTTCAACACCCAATAAAATTATCTTTATTCCATGTTCATACAATTCTGATCTTGGTAACACCATCAAAGTATAACTTGTTCTCACACGTACTTCAGTCACTTTGATTGTAGATTTCTTCCTTGTCTAATCGAGACGCCAAATAACATATGTTCGGTTGCATATTTTTTATATTGTTAGCCTACCGAGAGGTGAACTTGTCCAAAGCAACCATGTGTTGAATCATTTTTCGAATGCTTTTAACTGGTGTAGGAGACGTTTGCTCAATCATTATGTTGGTTTGCTCAGTTCGATCTTCCATTCTTTTATCCTTGAGTTGTTCTTGGCTGCATAACGTGTCTTTTATCATGATATACATAATTCATATTTAATAGCCTTCTTGATGCTCTCAGATTGATTCTACTTGAATTCCGGATGATTCTCTTCCTTTAGATGTGTTGATAATAACAACATTGCTTAAAAGTTGTCTAAGGATGACGATAATGACTAACAACTCTTTCGTTGTTGTCTTTTTCACAATTTGTCTTCCATATTATTTTGAGTGTTCTGGACATTGTTCAAAGTGTGTTACAAATTTTAGTTCGTATAACTCGTAGGTGCATGCAAAACATTTAAGTAGCTAAGAGGCCTTCCCCTCTTGAAATGTACTTAATTTATCGTTGATTTTATATTGACAGACTCATGATACTATGCCCCTTATCTGTCATGTATATATTTCATTCATAATGACAAAGTTGGCCCTTGTCTCGTAATATGATGATTAGTCATCTCAATATAGCAGAGTTAGGATACTCAGCCCTTCGTCTACTGTGTGGGGTATTTCCATGTGCATCATATATGTGATTTATTTGCATAATATTTCAAATTTAAGAACAATATTTTGCAAGCTAATAAATAGAAAACTTAGTCAGACAAGCAAACATATGTATGCTATTCATGATATTAACACATCATCATATGATAATAAAATGCATATATTCAAACCAACGCATAACGTAAAGAACATATTTAGATTGAAGCACCAAATGTACTCATATTAGTAATAAAATATGGAAATCAACATAAAGAGATATCAAGTCTGAGAAATCAAAGACAACTAGCATACTGTCCTAACAACCTATTTTAAAATAACTAGCTAACAAATTAGTACGAAAAGAGATTACATGTGTATGCTTTCATGTGGAGAACATTCTAACTTCTTGAAAATTGGTGTCATATGTAAGAATCTCCATATCCATCTCTCAAGTATGGATTATAGTTTCTTGTTCTTTGTGTTGATGTCTTCTGATTTGATAATACTTGTCGCCTACTTATCGTATGTCTTCCACTTGCCTGACTTGTGCCATTTCCTGAACATTATCCATTGGCTTATATGGGTATCTTATCAACTCATCATATAGCGTAGATTCCATCTATAAACCCTTCCCTAAGGCTTTAATCGATGTTATAACTTCACAATTTGGAATAATCACCTTCTCCTTGTTGAATCTCGTAAAGTATTCCCCAAATTGCTCGTTTCATCCTTGAACGATTCGATATAAATCACTTGACGTCTTCTCGAATTATCTGCTACTTAAAAATTGTAGGTTAAGGACATCCGCCAGATAAGAAAAAGAGTTTATGCCCCCGCTGGGCAGCTTCACGAACCACTGTAATGCTAGACCCATTAGTGTTGAACAAAAACCTTTACACATGCATGGTTCTCTTGATTTTGTTGACATAGGCATAATAAACATTTTTTGCTTATATTGTGCAACGTGCTCTTAAGGGTCCGTAGTACCATCATACATCTTCATGTGTGGGAATTTAAATCATTTTGGTATTTCTATAATAGTTATGTCGTCTGAGAATGGAGAATCAGCAAAACTCGTTAATGAAGCTTTCTCCAAGGGCTTTGGGACTCCAGGAATATGTTGGATCATTTCTCTCATATCTTGTAACTCTTTCTTGACATATCCAAGTACATGTATGCATGATCTTGATCTTTTGTGCGTTGATTATTTCCAATCACGATCCATATCACGTTCTTCTTCAATATCCTCATCATGAGGTTGTTCAGCATCAGTCTTCTCCTTCTTAACCTTCTCATCATTGTCAACCAAAAGAACGTCATCATCATTCACATGTTGCTACTCCTCTTCAGCTCCATCATCCACGTCCAAACGCCTGACCACACTCTTCATTGTGTGTCAATATTTATGTTAGGTCCCAAAGTATCACATAAGAGGGGGTTCAATACGATACTCACTAAATTAAAATATTCTTTAAAATCTTTTGCAGATAATTAATTTAGTGTTGGGTTAATAGTTCTGTGTTCTTAAGGTGAATAGTGTTTAGGACATTAAAATGAATAACACAAGATATTCATGAAAGTATATATTCATATATAAATCCTCGAGGGTGTTGCTACACTCCAGTAAATAAATTAACCGGCTACAATCCAAGAACAACAATGTTCTTGCTTCTACAAAGATATACAAATTAAATCTTATACAAAATTTGCAATTATTTTTCCAAAGGATTTAATTACCGGATAATAATTATAATACCCCTTATGAATATACAAGATTCAAACCGGGCATTATAACATTTCTCCGGTAAGAATTTTAATGAATATACAATGTGCTTGAGCTTATCTACCTTTCTTTATTTCTTATTTCACCAGCTCTCGTGAGAAAGATGATGAACTGAACAAAACCAAGTTAATTGCCTTCTTCTGCTTCAAGTATAGACTTTATATCAATTTGAATTACGCGGCTAAATGTTAACCAAGTAAAACAATTGATAAAATTAATAATTGTTTCTTACTGGTGTTACTTGCGCCCATAGGGAGTTATGCACTTAGAATATTCAAGAATACCTGTAAGTTGCGCCTTCTAGGGACCAAGAGAAGTTGTAGTTGCACCTACAAGGAGTTACAAGGGTTACTTGTGCCTAGAGGGAGCAAAAAAGCTTCTTTGCCTTAGTTCCTATAGCTAGTGGCGCCTCCAAGGCCAAAAGAGAGGTTACTTGCGCCTCCAAGGACCAAGGAGTGGGCTACTGGCACCTAGGGGGAACAAGACACTTCCTTACTCAGATTTTAAGGTTACTTGTGAAAGAGATGTGTCCTAAATCCAATCATGTATGATGATTTAGGAATAACTTTTATGTAATCTGTTTTGATTTCATTGATATTAATAAAAGACTTGTTTTGGTTTTATTGCGGGCTTTATCTATTTAAGTGTTTAAATAAGATATACCATAGTTTAGAGTAAAGCTTTTTATGGATTATGATGAGATCATAATAATGAGACCTAAAAGATGATAACTCTAAACTTAAATATTTCCTGGTCATAGGATTACTAACTGGTAATTAGTAATCCGCAAAGATCGGTATATACTATGCTTGCTTCATTATGAAGGATGTTTGTTCTCATAGACATTTGTGTGGTGACACTATAGCTAGTATGTAGGTGCTTATTATAGAATAAGTTCACTGAACATGACTTACACAGCTGAACAACTGATGGAGTTCACTCACGTGTCAGCAGTTGTTCACATAATGATAGTTGTACAAGTATCCTTAGACTTGAGGTCATCATAGTCATCTTGTGTACACTGAACTATGCTTTGATTTAGTTCTTAGTCTCCAGGGACAATTATAAGGGCTCTACTGGGTATAGGAATTGGTACACGAAGATAGTGTATGATCAATAAAGGATCTACCCCTTCCAGTGAAGGAAGAAAATGTTCAATGCTGATCCACTTATGCTAGTTCAGGAATCTCTGGCCAGAGTGAATGAAATTAGAAAGGAGTTTCTAATTTACATTAAATAGAACTAAGCATAGTGAATGGAAAAGCAAATGATTAAATAAAATAGGCTTGACACAAGTTCATGCCTTGTATTTAATCGTGACATTGCAGGGTAGAAGGAATTGATTGTACGGTAACTACTCACTGAATGGGTTCTTGGTATTCAAAGCAGTGAATTCGTATTATCCGGATAGTCGCGATATGCTGAGAAGTATCCCTCACGATGTAGAATAAATATGATTAATTTATTAATTAATCATATTTAATGAATTAGAGAATTTATATAAATAATGATAAAATAGTTTTATTATTATTTATTTCTACTACCGGCTTAATATTGAACCTACAGGGTCAAACCATAAAAGAGAATGATTTAATGGTGGAGGAATTAATTAATAATGGGTGGTAATTATTTATTTGTGAAATAAATAATTAATTAGTAGATTTAATAATTGATTAAATGAGATTTAATTAATTCTTAATATTATTAATTAAGAATTTAATTTTGGAAATTAAATCAAGTGAGAGAATTATTTTTCTAAAGTGTTTATAAAAGGGATTAATGATTAAAAGGTGTTTTAATTATTAGTTAATTGGTTAATAAGAATAATCAATTAAAGGGTTAATAATAATAATATTTTATGGAAAATTTTCAGCTGAAAATTTTGCCTATAAATATACTATTATAAACCCTATTTGCCTCAACCCAAATAATTAACCCTAATTCTAAAGTAGAACAAGAGGGAGGAAACTAATTCTCTCAACCTCTTCCTCCTCCATCACATTGTACTCTTGGTGGATACCGGTGGATTGCTTCACACTTGAGGAGCAGCTGCTAGGGATTTCCATTCATCGTTCTTGGATCGCTATTAAAGACCTCCATCTTTCCATTAACGTAAAGCTTCTTAAGGTAAACATACTGAACTACGAATTAAATATTATTTTTTGCATGGATCCTGCAAAGGGTTTCGGTTTTTTTTTAAGATTTAAATTTACGTTTTCATTGCGTTTATGTGCTAAAAACCCTTCAACTTGCACGTCTTAGGGGACCATGAAAGAGTACTTGCACCTACTAGGGTCCAAGAGAGAGTTTGCCTTAGCTTTTTTAGGCTACTTGTACCTAGAGTGAAGAGGAACAAGCTTACTTGCACCTAGAGTGTACCAAGGTGCATTTTTGACTTTGTTTTTGCTCTAATTTCTTCTTTGTTGCTCCTACTAGTACAAGACCACTTCTAGTACTTAGTTTTTAATCCATACTATAAGGCAATGGCTCATACTAGGTAAGAGAGTTGCCTTGGTGACTCCTACTACAAGGTAGTAATCACTTTTACTTGGTTTCTGTAGAGCACTTTAACCCTTTTGATATACATCCTGCACACCTCTTCTCGAACTTCAAAGAATAAATGTTCAATCCAAGTACATTCTTCTACTTAACAATTCTTCTATTAATAATACCCAGATTCCTTTCACACACCGCTGACGCCTATTGTAACTAGTCTGGTTCACAGACGACTAACTTCGATTCAGGTCTTCGTATTACAACCTTGATTACATTGTTAAGCTAACAGCAACTTTATCGCTTCGAACACTGACTATCAATAAACACTGTACTATCATCAGAATCTTTTCTGGTACTTAGACAACATCTTCATTGCTACTACAATCTTGAATACTTCATTCACTGTTCTTCACCGAATCTTGGACATAAAAATGAACTCCTATCAATGAGTATAACTTCAAGACTGTAGTTGTCTTTTTTAACTTTTGTCTTTACACTGTTTTGAAATCTTCAGATTCCTATGCTTCGAACATTGTCTATCTTCAATCAATGCTAATATAGTAAAATATTATGGTGACACTTTTACACCGAATCTTCAACACTTCTGAAACCCTGAAAGTCTTTAAACTTTATTCTTCACTGAGGCATGAACATGTTAATGAACTTCTTTCAGTAACCTATAAACAGATTTTAAAACTTCTTCTAAGATTTTGATTCTTTGTATTTTCCTTGTCTTCATTTCTTCCTGATTTCTTGTGTAGACGTATTATTATTTACATGTCATGTTCTAGTGTTAAGTTATCACATCTGCTGGTCATACAGCTTCACAATCTCACCAACAATCTCCCCTTATACGATTGTTAAATCTAACAAACAAATTAATAAAGAGGATAACTCAACTAATAACTATAAAAAGTAAAGTACCGGGATTTATAAGTAATGCTACTGGTTTTCTAATCACATTTTGCATTTCCAGATTTCTTGAGTAATTGAAATGAAAGATGTTTGTTCCTTTAGCACTGAACTGATCTTCAAAAAGTCTTATCTTCATTTTAATTGGTTCTTTAAATCTCTGCTAGATAATTCTTTTCAGCCATAAAGTAATCATCAACAGATTTGGTTATATTACAACATTTCCTATTGAGAAGCACATATCTCTCTTGCTTCTTCCCCTATAAGAGATAACTACTCCTATTTAGGAAAACAACTTCTCCCTTTATGAAGAACAACGATGAACCAATACCACTTCTTCTTTTCTCTATAAAATCATCCTTGTCTACCACTTCTCCTGTTCAATAGGACATCCATAGTATAAAATAATGGTATGGTGTACATTTTCTTTACCTTTGCTTTTTCCTGCTACTTCTCCCTCCTAGTCGAGGAATCCTCCAATAGTTCTCATGTAACACTTCTTCCCTTTGGAATAAGAAAAGGAGTTATTTTGTTGTCTAAAGGAGTTCTCAGATAGCACTTGGTTGGAAAGAAGTAGCAAGTTGTAGTCTGATCAATTATGCCTTCTAGATATTGCAACTGGCTTCACCGTTGATCATCCTGTTAACCAAATTTCCCGATATCCTTATACCTCCCAACTGTTAGATCACAATTGTAGGCCTCAACTAGTCAATTATTACATTCCAACTTTTTGATTCTAATCTGTAAACATTAGATCCCTAAGAGTTAGGTCTTGACATAAACATATTTGAGTCCCTAAATAATAGAGTTGGGTCCCTAAGAATCATCTTCCGAAAAACATTACGAACCTATGTTAGGGAAAGGGAATAGAATTTGGTGTTTCTCCTTTTTCCTCACTATGAGTGTGTGATTTTATTTCGTGTACCTCACAAGTATTTCACTCTTCTCTTCACTCATATTTGCACTCATTCTTACAAGTATATCACTCCTCTCATAGCTCCAAAATCCAGCTGTACCTGCAAGGAAAATCACCTTAGTCGTCCTGAAGGAGGTCATAGGTGTTGCAATGAGAGTTCGCAAATCCATGTCCTTGTTAAACTTGTCAGATGAATCTGAATCATAATCTACAAGTTGCTAATTTTCCGTTGAGGGTTCCAGATTTGAACTCTGAGAAGGTAAACAATGATCCAAAGAATTTAGCATAAAGATCAAAGTTTCCTTCTAATGTATGTGAAGACATTTCCTTGTGACTCTTCAGGTAAATCTGAATCATTGTCAACAAGTTTCCGATCTGTGCCTATGTCAGACCCACTATTCTTAGATGCATCCAGAAGATTTAATCCTGGGAAGGTAGACACTGATCGCTGACATATGGCTATTGGATCAGTATCCTCTCCTAATACCTATAAAGGCAATAGGTCAGTTAAAGAACCTTAAACAATCGAATCTGATCTTAAAATGGTCGAAACTCTTGTTTCCGTCAACTCTTCATTGTGTGTGTAACCTCACTTTGTGCATAAATTTTTGTTTGTGTTCAAGGTGGTGTCACTATTTTGGATAACCTGCTCGACAAACGAATTTCAATAAACATACCCTGTTGAGAGGATGAATCTAGTAATTTGTTTTTGCATTTATAGCCAGTACATATTTTTGAGAAGATGTATGAGGGCTTACTGTTGCCTCAGTTTTAATATTACTCAGACTTTGTAGGAGACAAATCTGCTGGGTTAACCTCAAAACCTTCATTATGTGGTGCACTAAGGCACTTTCTCCCTCACGCTCGTTCATACTTTATTTTAGAGGTAAAAGAGTGTTGGTTGGTTTTGTTTCAGGGTTTGTCTTTACAGTCTGGGATAGAAGTTGTGGGTTTTCAACCTCATGACTATCAAATGAACAAAGGCCATTGGAGGCTGAACCTGCATTATCAAACATATAGCACAATAGAGATAAAATGTATGTAAATATTTGAAAAGCTTTGTATGTGTGAAAATTATGCATTTTATCTTTTGAGAAAAATAATGTACAGTAGTAATTTCAAAAAGATTTTGATGAAATAAGCAATCACCACTTTAGAAAGAAGTTTGATTTTTCTCTTAAAGTTGTTCGAGTGCACAAGTCTGTTTTTATGCATAAAAAAATATAAATGATCATGCCTTTTAACTTGAAAAAGTCACAGACTGATGACTTAGCAATATTAAGAAGAGGAAGAAAACTTTTATCTTTCAATATGAATGAGTTTTTAGAAAAGTATTGATCACTTAGAGTAAAGTCTATGCAATTCTTATTAATGTCAAAAGGTCCATAGTCTATCTTTATAAAATTATAATCAACAACATTGTTTATTGATAAATAAACTTAATAAGAATGACCAGCTATTGATTTTAAATTGTAGTGAATTTTTCAGATATAACAATAAATAAAATTTTACTAGAACTTAAAATCTTACAATTATTTACAACAAAATATTAACAGTATATCATTGACTAATACTTGTCAAGTACTTTAGATACAAATAATTATGTTGCACCTTATTGTAATATAATTTAAAATTCTGAAACCTGATTTGACATGGAATTGTCTAATATCATAATTTAAATATATTAAAATAATATATTAATAAATTAAACACCAACTATCTATAAGATAGACATTAGCATTCAATTTCATATATTGGTCGATAATTAACGCATCATTAACCAAAATTGTCTTGTTTGCAATCTTAGAAAAACATTTTAAGTTCCATATACTTTGATTCATTGAATAGTCCATCTATTATCAAAAAATATTTAGGAATTTTCAAATAATTATAAATATTATTTTAAGTAAACAACATATAATTACTTCTAATAAAGCATCAAACACCATAACCATAGTTATACTTCAAAGAATTTTCATACTTAATATATCAGTATCAGTGAGTTGAAGATAAAGCGTTGCTTTATTAGAAGAGTTCCAAGTAACTTCACAAATACTAATACTTCATAATTAGTTCCTTGTTAAAATCTTAACTAAATATTATTAACTGATATAAGTCAAAAATTAGAATACAACTAATCATACTATAATCATGATTCTAATTTTAGTGAATTCTGGAGATATAACATTGATAAATTCACTAGAACCTAAATCTCATAATTAACCTATAAAAATTTAGTTACAATCAATATACTAGATATCAATTGTTTACAATATTAGTTATAATTAATGTTATTCCCAAGGAACTAACAATGAGATTTACAGAAGGGGGGTTGAATATAAATCTCAAAACTTTTTCAAGTTTTGAGCAGTTTCAAAAGCTAAGTGTTATAATGAACAGATGTGTGTGAATTGCTTTGAGCAGGTGCAGACATATTTATATTCAAGACACAAATGTAAAGAACACAAAGGCTTTAAAACTTTTCTGGTGGATTTGTTGTTCCACCAGAGATGTGTATTTCAGAAAATCTGTGATACAAAGAATTGATCAGAGCTGCTTCCTAGTACAAACTAGATGATTTTCTCTCTATGTTTTTCTAAACAGCTCTGGAAAATTCACATCTAATTACTAGCTGCAACTTGGTTTATATATCACCAAGTTTACAAGTGAAGATAAAAATAAAATACAATTATAAAATAATTCTTCACATGTTTCTTCTTCATTTCTCTATCCAATGCAATCTAAGATAATCTGTGAATCTTTGAATACTTCCTTGTTTGCACCAGAATGGAAATGCTGCTTTTTCTTGATTCCTCCAAGAGGCTACCATATTCCAATTGTCTCTGTCAACCCATGTGCCTCTGTCAGCTTATGAATTGTCACTATCAACTGCTATTGAACTGAGCATTCGTTGAAGCTTTCATCCGTTGATGGCTTTATCCGTTGATGCTTTAGAAGTTGAAGCTTTATCCGTTGATGCACTTATCCGTTGATGGATGCTATCCGTTGAAGCTTTAGACACATCCGTTGGAGCTTTGTTTCTCATCCATTGAAGGCCTTTAATGTAACACCCCCAAATCTGGGGTCGGGGATCCAGGTTGTCACGAGTTCCATTTCCCTTATCAATACTTAATCTTAACAGTCAACCAACTACTGCGTACTGTGACCCCACAATATACACACACACACACCACAAGTTATAGTCTCAGAGATGAATACCAAAAATAACACAAGTCATTTTATTCCACAATTATAAACCATTTCACCTTAAAAAGGGTTTCTAAATAATTTACATATTCTTTGTCATTATTACAATTCATAAATATACATAAGTCCGGTACATCGAAAGTTGAAAGCTTAGCCTATTGGTAGATCCTACCTCAGCTACACGACATCAACGCCTACAGGAAACTGCGGAACGTTTCCTATCTGCTCGTGAATTGGGAGCTTGATCCTGTTCATCCTGTCTATCTGTTGTTGTGTGATGAAAGAAGAAAGCAAGGGTGAGCAACAAGCCCACCGAAATAATATGTATAATAATTAAGAATATATGAGCATTCTCATAGTACTCATGAAAGTCTTGGTCAAGAAGAAATGAACCAAGTTTGATATCTTAACGTGACCAAGTCACAAAATATTCAGTATATATGTATATATATACTTTTCAAAATCTTGGAAGTCCTCTTCCATGCATAATATACACAGAGTTCCAGTTTATAATTGTATAAAAATATCGTTGCAAGGTGATCTCATATATCTAACCTTGTCTCAACGTTTTTGTGAAAATCTTTGTCATGCATAAGATAATCATTAACCAGATATAAGTTGAAAAGATGAAATTACCAGATACTCCAATATACTTATATCTTTTCCGAATACTACTTGAACTACCACCGTTCAAGGTATAATCAGTTTCAAAAGTTCATCACATAGATGAGACTACAAGAAAAGACTTGGATAGATTCAATCTTTGAAATATCATTATAAATAATGAAGTTACGAGATACTTCATTAAGTCCAGATATATATATACACCTATATATATACATTTCATACACTCCTTGAAAACCTCTGTTATGAAAATTATAAACAGAGTTGCAATATCCAATGAATTTGAAAAGGAGAGAACCTTGGCATAAACCTGATATCTTGCTGATCAGGCAAAGATAGCAATAAGTAACCTTTTCTACTAGTAGATGGACGAATTCCCCACTGGTCATCACCCTGGCCGTAATAGGACCTTATGCTGGACTGCCACTCAGCCACTTACGCATTTGATGGACTCCCACTGAGCCACTTATACTTTCATGGACGCCCACTGAGCCCATGTTGCTTATGCCGACTCAATAGATGGAAGTACTTCCCAAACGTTGAGTAAGTAATCAATTCATTTATCAAAACAGCAACCTCGTTGCGAATATAAAATACACCACAGAGCCGGATCCCTCAGGTTTTGAGCGAGTATTTAAATCCCCTTTGAAGGAAGATCTTAAATATAAAAATGAGTTTTGGGATCCGCTCTAACTTTTAAAATCATTTTGAAAACTCGAAAACATTTTTAAGAATGTTTGGAGTAATGCTGATTTAATGAAATAAATCAGTCCCGATATATTAGAAAATATCTGAATATTATTATTTAAATAATATTCCCATAAGGATAATCTCTATATAAATAATTTGAAGTAGAAGTTTTAAAACTTATACTTGAAATGAATATTAAATAACCAAAGATATACTTATACGAAAGTACTATCTTTATTTGAATAATCAAAAATAAGTTTAATTATCGAAACATTATTCTTTAATAAAATAAAGTATATTATTTAGTAAATAATCGGAGTCATAAGTCCTCAAATGGATATTCAAAATAATATTCATTAAATAGAATAAATAAAGTCATAAATCCTCGAATGAATATTCAAAGTAATATTCATTAAATAGAATAAACAGAGTCATAAGTCCTCGAATGAATATTCCAAGTAATATTCATTAATAAAAATAAAGTTATCGAATAAACCTTATTCGATTAATAGTTTTGAAAACTATATATATATATATATATATATATAATATACTCGGGAACATCGACTCCCGGTTTAGAAATATGTTCACCTTTGGGTCCCCTATACTAAGGGTATACGCAACTACTGCTTATCTCTAGCATAGGTATTATGCAACTTATAAGCATTTGAATCAACAATTAGATATCAAGATTACGAAACAGACATGCATATATACCATATCAGCATGCTCCAATATATCGCAAGATTTGCTAATAATATTCATGCACTTATCACAAGATAATGCATATACATATATACATCACAACAACAGTATAACGGGTAGAAAACTTGCCTGAGCGACTGGGGGTGGTAAAAGTCCTGGGATGAGTCTGGTAACCTATAAACCACATATAAGTTGGAATTAAACCAAAGTCTCTTATGAATCTATACTTTAACCAATTAGACTCTAACGCTCCCTCTGCGCTCAACGATTCTCTTAAGTCGCTCGAGTACCCTTGGCTCCACCATTTTTAATAAATTAACCATTAAGAGTTTTAAGGCGATTCTTTCGCGAGAACCTTACCAACTGCCTAATACACTTTACATAATTGTTTCATACCCCAATTAGTCATTTAAGGTCCTTAACCAAGGTTTCAAAGTAAGGCGAGGGGTAATGGTTCAGTCGCGAAGCGCCGTTACTTAAAACGGTCGTTTCTCCTAAACGGTACATCGGATTCAAACGAACCACATATCAAAACGAAGCTCGTAACATGAACTATCTAATAATGGCAATGGTCAAAACCGAACAGTGAGTTCACGGGCCCTGATGTTAAGAACAAAAATAGTCTAAAGTAAATCGGGCATTACGACGGCTATGTTTATGCGATTACCAAATTTTATACTACTACAATTCAATCCACAATCGACCCACAATCATTGTTACAACCAAACGTCATCTATATACTACTAGAACAGCCCCAACATCTCAAGGTTTCCACTTTATACTACTTCTCAATCATGAACTAAAAGCTTACTTAAGTTCATTAACTAATTACCAAGATTTACCATTCCAAAAACATCACAAAACCAACCAATCTCTAAATACACAACAACCATGCCTCCATGAACCATAACAAACAAAACCAAACCTAATGCCTAAAGTAAAGTTAGGGTTTGGAGGGGTTATACCTTCCTTGGAGTGATTAGAGTCGCTAGGAAGCCTTAAGAAGCCTTGAGAAGCCTTGAGATAGCTTAGGAATGCTTAGATCTTAAAGGAAATCAAAGAAAATAAAGTTAGTAATCTTGAAAACACTATTCATCATCTTCTTCCTTGATTTATTGGAAGAGATTCATGAAGAAATAGAAGCTTAAACTCCTAGGATATGCTTATCTAATCATAAGGGACCTTAGGTAATTACCTTGCAAATTAACAAAGCTAGAAACTTGATTTTTGGAATTTTTCTCCTTGAAAAAATGAAAAAGCCGTGAGCTATGTGTTCTTGGGAGAGTATTTGCTTTGTTGAATGTTTTTGTGGCGGAAAATGAAGTGAATGGGATATTTGGATGATTTGTTGGTTGTTTAAAGTGAGTGGAGTATGACTAAGCATGACATCATCTTGATGACTTCATCTCTTGCCACTTGTCATCACTTGGTGGTGGAAGCATCTTCTTATGCTAATCCTTGCTTAATTGTTTGGTTAATGACCGCTTATCTGTTATACGGTTCGCTTAATTTTCGTTCTCGTTTATCGTTTGAGGGATCATACCCGGGATCTTATTACTTGGGTTCCCCTAAACCTTTCTCAATATATTATATTTCTTATATGATCCTCTCTTATAATCCTTGAATTTAAATCCTTTTTATCCTGTTACCTTATACTCAATTCTTTCGGTACCTGGCGGATTTTCGGGAAAAATCAAAGTGTTCGAATTTGGATTCTGACGATTTTTACATACACTTATATACCATATAGAGTACTAAAAAGATCTCAGAATAACAATAAAAGAACCTCTACAAAGTGTGGTATGAAAAGTTTTCTTATTCAGCATAATCAGCAAAATCACTATTCATAAGGGTTTCAAAAAATTCCAAAAATTGGGGTTATTACAGTCTCTCCTCCTTAAAAGGAATCCGTCCCGGAATCAGATAGAAAATGAATAGGGATACTCTCTTAGCATTGCACTTTCTAACTCTCGAGTAAATTTTCCCACATTGTGGTCCTACCACCAAACTCTGCCTAGTTTGATAACCCTTCTCCTAAGCACTTGTTCCTTTTCAATCTATAACCCTTCCTGGTTGCTCCATATAGGTTACGTCGGGTTGCATGTCTATGTGCTCATATGCCCCTATTTGTCTGGCATTCGAATTATACTTCCTTAATATTGATACGTGGAACACGTTATGAACTTGCTACATGTTCGGGGGTAGGGCTAGCTCATATGCTAACTTCCCAATACGTCTTAATACCTCAAAGGGTCCAACAATTCGTGGGCTTAGCTTTCCTTTCTTTCCGAACCTCATCCATCCTTTCCAAGGGAATACCTATAACAACACTCGGTCCCCTACTTCCTATTCCTTGTCCTTTCGTGTCAAATCAACATACTTCGTGTGCCCATCTTGGGATACTACCAGCCGTCCTCTGATTAAATCTATTATATCCTTGGTCCTTTGGACACTGCTGGTCTAAGCATCTTGCGCTCTACAACATCATCATCATATCATAAGGGAGATCGACATTGTCTTCCCTCAAGGATCTTATAAGGCGACATCTCGATATTGACATATGATCTATTGTCGTAAGAAAACTCAATCCGTGTTAAGTGACCATTTCAAATTATTTCAAGTCTATTGCACAGACTCTCATCATAGCTTCTAGCATTATAGCTTTTGCTTCTCAATACCCATTCTTTTCCAGTTCGTAGTCATTACTATCTTCCGTACATAATACTATACTGGTTACACTTTTGCTCGTTAGCATTCTATATCCTTTTAATAATTGCGTCAACCTTAGTATCATGAACGCATTAGATTCGGAATACCACCGCACTGATACTACTCCTTTCTAGCTGCTTCTATCTTTGAAAGCTTGATCCATCTTATAGAAGTAAAAGAATTTATTGAGAGATCACTATGATCATGAACACTTGTTGTATCGCATAGTTAGTACAGAAGGTGGCTAGCCTTTAGTACTTGACAAGTAATTAAACAACATGTGGTATCCTACTAGGCTTCTATTACACAGATAGATAGTCATTCGGCAATACCTCCCCTTCTGGAAGGGTTGTTCTTCTCAGCTTACATGAAATGAAAAGAAGAGAAAAGAACGAACTGAAGAGAATTGTATATATGTAAAAAATATTGTCATAAAATATCTGGCTTGGAATCTACCTCTGAACTATAGAGGTTTGTCATAGAAGAATAAAACATATACGTATTTATATCAACATCAAGTATTATAGCATCGTATTTCACATGCCTAAATATTTTTTCTATTCCGTCCATCATTCTATGGACCCATGCTCTTCCTCGAGCTTATACACAATCACCTTTGAAACTCCCTCGACATCGAAAATTGAATCTGGGATCTCATTCTAGACATCATCGTTACTAGAATTCTATGCTTACATCGCAACCTTCCTCGTATAGTCATACGACCCTCTATTGATAAGGAGGAATAAATATTCAATAGGTAAATAATCTACTTAATTAGTCTATTCAATGATAACTTATACATCACCACGACCCAATTAGTGGTACTCAATCTCAACATTCATTACAATACAAATCTCACAGTTGTCATTGTCTCATTATTCATAGACTCATTGGAGCATTACTATGGTCCACCACTGACCTACTGTAGTCATTCGCTTTCCATGAAGTCTTAATAGCTAACCATACGGAGTCCATACATATCGTATCGAATTCTTTTAAGGAGGTAACATGATCACCGTTCATGATTCATGAAGAACACTCCTGATCTTGACGTACATTCATGACATGAAGCAGATAAAATGCAGAAGAGTTTTAATGAAAGCAACGATAGTAGGTTAATACCATTCTTAATCATATGTCTATATTAGGAGACATGAAGCTCAAAGGTTCATTTAGTTCTTTTTGAAACATGGTCCTGGCTTATTCTCAAGATAGTTCCTTCTAAGATAAATAGCCCGCTCATGGCGATTACACGAATTAAACCTTTACCAAACTACTATTACGGTTGGGTATTGCACAGTCATCAGAAGGAATGTCAATCTTCCAAACCATAATACAACCTTCACGACTTCAACCATTATCACTGCATTCCTCTGGCACAAGCGCCTATAATTGCTCTCTTGCACTTAGAGTGTCAGCCACCTCATTGGCCTTTCCTGATAGTAATAGTTCCTTATAATCAATGTCTTTTAACCACCTTCAACTAAATTTTCTACCTCATTTCAATCACTGCTTATGTGAAAATGCTTTTCTTAAGTCCTGGTGAGAAAGAAAAAAAATCACCATTTTTCCATAAGTCATTGCCTTAGTCTTTAGATGTGAACATTGTCACGGCTGACTCTCGATCATACTTAGGACATCTCTTATCATGGGTCCTTCTTGTTTTCACCAATCTTGACCCTCATTGGGCCGATCTATACTTTCTTATGGTTCAACATGTGCCCCACCTGGCATTATTATAATTACGTCATATTTCCTTTATCAAAATTTCTATTCTTGAGAACTTTGAATATTACCTTTTTCCTTGTAAAACCTTTAAGGTTATCCTTGAAACGCTCCTCCTGTATTCCGTAGATACAGGGCATATCAAAATACCATTTACTAATACTAGAACCATTGTCTATGTACTTCTAAAAATTTTCTCTACTGATCTTTAAAGGTTGTTGTTACCATAATCCTTTTTAATTTATACTGCCAAAACTCATGATGTCCCTATTAAGGGCGAAATGCCAACCTTTATGCATTCCCCTAGGATTCATCTCAAGTTATCGGGGTTTTATCCTTAATTCCACCTTTAAAAGATACTTACACTCTTCCATGGATAAATCAATTCATATATACTTGATAGATTACCTTATTCAATCATTCTCACTTCGATAGTCTATACTTAATTTCACAATAGCATCCTTATTCAAACCGAGGTCAATCCATATGGCCTCCAAAAGATAACAACAGTTTTTTTTTCCGCTTTGCTTGCCTAATTTGGTAATGACAACAGGGATGTTCTGGAAGATATTGGTCGTGTTCAACGTGAACTTCTTCTTAATAATTCCTTATTTACTTTTGTTATTTATCTCAACAGTCATCTCAATGTTGGGATATCTTTCATACATGGCGTCTCCCTTTCTGGGTATCAAGCCACCGGTCTTACACTTCACATTCTTGAAGGTCACTTCCTTCATCCAATTTTCCTAATTTCTACATCCTTCTCTCCTCAGTCTATCCGCGTCTCATTATTTATCCTTCGAACTATCTCAAGGTTTCCTCGAATCCTCCCAACTTACAGGGCATAAAATATATGTATCTCTTATGCCTTCAACCATCAATTTTAACTCATGGTGAATTACCCTCATCCTGACGATTACATACTTTTCTATTTCTATTGCTACGAGTCTTTAGGGTTTCCTCATACCCAACTCCCTTATCATTCCTCAAACTCTATTGCCTTTATATTCCTTTCCACTTTAGTTTCTTTTTATTTTCCTTTCTCTTATCATTATTACATAAACCAACACAACATAAGCATTGATTTCAAACATCCCATCATTTTGGATTCGTGTCCTTAGAACGAATCTTGACAACTTTTACAACTTAGATTCATAATTCATCATACTCGTCTGCCTTTGTTCTGGCTCTAAAGCTTTTACACTATCTCCATAACCTTGGGAAGTACTTTCCTAAAAACAATTGACTGAACTTAAATCAGTTTATTATAATCTCTTGCTCCATGCCTTCCTTGGCCTTTCAACAGCGGGTGGCCTCTCTCTTAGGAGGGTAAGTGACAAAAACAGTCTTTTGTGATTTGTCAATCATTTAGAATCTCAAATAATTCCTATATTTCCTTTAGCCCGGCTCTTGCCTCGACTGGGTCAGCTTGTTCCTTGGAACTCTGAGGGCTTAGCGACTTAAAGGTCCTAAAAGAATTTCTCACTGCATTGTTTCCACAGGGTGGTGGTTGGGGATAATAGTCTAAGTTCTGTCCAGAAAGGTCCATAAATTGTCATATAGGAGTACCGTCTCGGGTCTCCTTTCCTTACTCGACTTCTGTTTCCTTAGTCTGAACGTTCCCTCCTCCTCCCCATAATCGGGGTCATCCTACATATTTTAAATCCTCATTTTCCACTTCATTATGTTATGGGTTCCTTCTATCTTGATGGCGACCTCCCTGACTATCACGTTCAGGGTTTGCTCTAAATCTTATTCCTCAAACTAGCTTTCATCTAAGATCTCATCTTTAAGCTCTTGAACATTTGGAACCCAAATTCTGTAGGAATACCTCATTATTCCCTTATCATCTTTCTCGATATTAATCTCTTATCTATTTGTTGGCTCTCTGCCTTCATTCATCACTTTTTCTGGCACAATATGTTCTTTTCCAATAATTCGGGCTGTAATACAATCTCAAACAGCTTTTCGGTACCAGCTCCGGTTACCTTCACTTCTATTTCCATTTTCTCAAAATCTCTTATAAACTCTCCCAAAGACATTATCATCTTGAGTCTCTCCTTTTTACTAAGGGCATCAGCCACCACATTGGCTTTCCCCGAATGATAAAGAATCTCCCAATCATAATTCTTGATTAGGTCTAACCGCCTCCTCGGCGTATGTTGAGCTCTTTCTACGTAAAATTGTACTAGAGCTCCTATGGTTTGTGTAAATCTTACACTTCTCTCCATACAAGTAGTGTCTCCAATCTTTAGGGAAAAACTATTGCCACGAGCCCAAGCTCATGGGTGGGGATATCGAATTTTATATTCCCTTAATTGTCTTGACGCGTACGTGATTACTGTGTTGTGCTGTATAAGAAGCACCCTAATTCCTTATGCGAAGCGTCACTACACATCACAAAATCTCCTTTTCCATCCGGCAACGCCATCATAGGGGTCGTCACCAATCTTTGCTTCAGTTCTTGAAAGTTCTCGTATTTCTCTGTCCATTCGAACTTCTCAGTCTTACGAGTAAGCGCGTTAAAGGGGCTACTATCTTTACGAACTTGAACGAACCTCCGGTAATAACCGGCCAATCCTACCTCTGGTAGTCGCCCTAACCATAGTCATCAATTCCTCAGTGGTCCTTTATTCATTCTTATCAGGATCCTCCACGGGATTCTTCTCAGCAACAATCCCTTCTAGGACAACATCCTCAACCGCTACATCCTCAATATGAACATCATCTGGTCCCGCGTTAGGACACTCTATCGGATCCATAATCTGATCTACAATAAGTAATAAAACATCATCACGTTGTTGCTCCTCAACCTCAGGGTTCGGAGTCCCGCTCTACCATATACGATAACGAACTACACTTCTATCACGATATTTATAAGGGTTCCTATAAGGGTTTTAACTGTCAATAATACGTTAGGTAGTCCGACTATGAACTTGGCAAGAGTTCTTATTATCTTAGTGAACTTATTATTTTAACGTCATATCATCTCTGAGGTTTATAACGCTTAGCTCTGATACCATTTCTGTAACACCCCCAAATCTGGGGTCGGGGATCCAGGTTGTCACGAGTTCCATTTCCCTTATCAATACTTAATCTTAACAGTCAACCAACTACTGCGTACTGTGACCCCACAATATACACACACACCACAAGTTATAGTCTCAGAGATGAATACCAAAAATAACACAAGTCATTTTATTCCACAATTATAAACCATTTCACCTTTAAAAGGGTTTCTGAATAATTTACATATTCTTTGTCATTATTACAATTCATAAATATACATAAGTCTGGTACATCGAAAGTTGAAAGCCTAGCCTATTGGTAGATCCTACCTCAGCTACACGACATCAACGCCTACAGGAAACTGCGGAACGTTTCCTATCTGCTCGCGAATTGGGAGCTTGATCCTGTTTATCTTGTCTATCTGTTGTTATGTGATGAAAGAAGAAAGCAAGGGTGAGCAACAAGCCCACCGAAATAATATGTATAATATTTAAGAATATATGAGCATTCTCATAGTACTCATGAAAGTCTTGGTCAAGAAGAAATGAACCAAGTTTGATATCTCAACGTGACCAAGTCGCAAAATATTCAGTATATATGTATATATATACTTTTCAAAATCTTGGAAGTCCTCTTCCATGCATAATATACACAGAGTTCCAGTTTATAATTGTATAAAAATATCGTTGCAAGGTGATCTCATATATTTAACCTTGTCTCAACATTTTTGTGAAAATCTTTGTCATGCATAAGATAATCATTAACCAGATATAAGTTGAAAAGATGAAGTTACCAGATACTCCAATATACTTATATCTTTTCCGAATACTACTTGAACTACCACCGTTCAAGGTATAATCAGTTTTAAAAGTTCATCACATAGATGATACTACAAGAAAAGACTTGGATAGATTCAATATTTGAAATATCATTATAAATAATGAAGTTACGAGATACTTCATTAAGTCCCGATATATATATACACCTATATATATACATTTCATACACTCCTTGAAAACCTCTGTTATGAAAATTATAAACAGAGTTGCAATATCCAATGAATTTGGAAAGGAGAAAACCTTGGCATAAACCTGATATCTTGCTGATCAGGCAAAGATACCAATAAGTAACCTTTTCTACTAGTAGATGGACGAATTCCCCACTGGTCATCACCCTGACCGCAATAGGACCTTATGCTGGACTGCCACTCAGCCACTTACGCATTTGATGGACTCCCACTGAGCCACTTACACTTTCATGGACGCCCACTGAGCCCATGTTGCTTATGCCGACTCACTAGATGGAAGTACTTCCCGAACATTGGGTAAGTAATCAATTCATTTATCAAAACAGCAACCTCGTTGCGAATATAAAATACACCACAGAGCCGGATCCCTCAGGTTTTGAGCGAGTATTTAAATCCCCTTTGAAGGAAGATCTTAAATATAAAAATGAGTTTTGGGATCCGCTCTAACTTTTAAAATCATTTTGAAGACTCGAAAACATTTTTAAGAATGTTTGGAGTAATGCTGATTTAATGAAATAAATCAGTCCTGATATATTAGAAAATATCTGAATATTATTATTTAAATAATATTCCCATAAGGATAATCTCTATATAAATAATTTGAAGTAAAAGTTTTAAAACTCATACTTGAAATGAATATTAAATAACCAAAGATATACTTATACGAAAGTACTATCTTTATTTGAATAATCAAAAATAAGTTTGATTATCGAAACATTATTCTTTAATAAAATAAAATATATTATTTAGTAAATAATCGGAGTCATAAGTCCTCGAATGAATATTCAAAATAATATTCATTAAATAGAATAAATAAAGTCATAAATCCTCGAATGAATATTCAAAGTAATATTCATTAAATAGAATAAACATAGTCATAAGTCCTCGAATGAATATTCCAAGTAATATTCATTAATAAAAATAAAGTTATCCAATAAACCTTATTCGATTAATAGTTTTGAAAACTACATCTATATATATATAAATATATATATATATATATATATAAATATATATATATACTCGGGAACATCGACTCCCGGTTTAGAAATATGTTCACCTTTGGGTCCTCTATACTAAGGGTATACGCAACTACTGCTTATCTCTAGCATAGGTATTATGCAACTTATAAGCATTTGAATCAACAATTAGATATCAAGATTACGAAACAGACATGCATATATACCATATCAGCATGCTCCAATATATCGCAAGATTTGCTAATAACATTCATGCACTTATCACAAGATAATGCATATACATATATACATCACAACAACAGTATAATGGGTAGAAAACTTGCCTGAGCGACTGGGGGTGGTAAAAGTCCTGGGATGAGTCTGGTAACCTATAAACCACATATAAGTTGGAATTAAACCAAAGTCTCTTATGAATCTATACTTTAACCAATTAGACTCTAACGCTCCCTTTGCGCTCAACGATTCTCTTAAGTCGCTCGAGTACCCTCGGCTCCACCATTTTTAATAAATTAACCATTAAGATTTTTAAGGCGATTCTTTCGCGAGAACCTTACCAACTGCCTAATACACTTTACATAATTGTTTCATACCCCAATTAGTCATTTAAGGTCCTTAACCAAGGTTTCAAAGTAAGGTGAGGGGTAATAGTTCGGTCGCGAAGCGCCGTTACTTACTAAACGGTACATCGGATTCAAACGAACCACATATCAAAACGAAGCTCGTAACATGAACTATCTAATCATGGCAATGGTCAAAACCGAACAGTGAGTTCACGGGTCCTGATGTTAAGAACAAAAACAGTCTAAAGTAAATTGGGCATTGCGACGGCTATGTTTACGCGATTACCAAATTTTATACTACTCCAATTCAATCCACAATCAACCCACAATCATTGTTACAACCAAACTTCATCCATATACTACTACAACAGCCCCAACATCTCAAGGTTTCCACTTTATACTACTTTTCAATCATGAACTAAAAGCTTACTTAAGTTCATTAACTAATTACCAAGATTTACCATTCCAAAAACATCACAAAACCAACCAATCTCTAAATACACAACAACCATGACTCTCATGAACCATAACAAACAAAACCAAACCTAATGCTCAAAGTAAAGTTAGGATTTGGAGGGGTTATACCTTCCTTTGAGTGATTAGAGTCGCTAGGAAGCTTTAAGAAGCCTTGAGAAGCCTTGAGATAGCTTAGGAATGCTTGGAACTTAAAGGAAATCAAAGAAAATAAAGTTAGTAATCTTGAAAACACTATTCATCATCTTCTTCCTTGATTTATTAGAAGAGATTCATGAAGAAATAGAAGATTAAACTCCTAGGATATGCTTATCTAATCATAAGGGACCTTGGGTAATTACCTTGCAAATTAACAAATGGGAATTTTTCTCCTTGAAAAAATGAAAAAGCCGTGAGCTATGTGTTCTTGGGAGAGTATTTGCTTTGTTGAATGTTTTTGTGGTGGAAAATGAAGTGAATGGTATATTTGGATGATTTGTTGGTTGTTTAAAGTGAGTGGAGTATGACTAAGCATGACATCATCTTGGTGACTTCATCTCTTGCCACTTGTCATCACTTGGTGGTGGAAGCATCTTCTTATGCTAAACCTTGCTTAATTGTTTGGTTAATGACCGCTTATCTATTATACGGTTCGCTTAATTTTCGTTCTTGTTTATCGTTTGAGGGATCATACCCGGGATCTTATTACTTGGGTTCCCCTAAACCTTTCTCAATATATTATATTTCTTATATGATCCTCTCTTATAATCATTGAATTTAAATCCTTTTTATCCTGTTACCTTATACTCAATTCTTTCGGTATCTGTTGGATTTTCGGGAAAAATCAAAGTGTTCGAATTTGGATTCTGACGATTTTTACATACACTTATATACCATATAGAGTACTAATAAGGTCTCAGAATAACAATAAAAGAACCTCTACAAAGTGTGGTATGGAAAGTTTTCTTATTCAGCATAATCAGCAAAATCACTATTCATAAGGGTTTAAAAAAATTCCAAAAATTGGGGTTATTACATTTAATCTATTAGTTGATAATACTTCATTTATACAAAATTACAAGGCATGAAATATTTACAATTAGCCCTCCTATTTGCATATCCACTAGTAGTCAACATGACTTATAATTTCCCACAACTTCTACGAATTATAACTTAAATGCAGAGACTGAAATGTGCTACAGTACTAAACTTATTTCTAAGTAAAGCTACTCCATCAACGGATAGCCAAGATGGTCTTATCCGTTGAGGCTACAAACACTGGATTTCTACTTAAGTGTTTTGTTTAACTTATCATCAAACTAATACACATATTCCTAACAATCTCCCCCTATTTATGTCTACTAGCATTGTAGGCATAAATTCAGGGTTAACTTGATGATAAGAAAACACTTAACAAATATATGAGTTGAAATCAAGTTGAAATTCAAAAGTGCTGCAAAAGTATATGTACTGAGATAGAATTGAAGATTTACAGTGTTTCCAAGGGTGCTCCTTTAGTTTGAGCAAATCATTTTCTTTTCCTTTGTTCCCTTGTTTTCTTCCCTAGCCTCCTGTCATTTTGCTCTACTTGGAGTTGGAGTTGTCTGTAGAATTCAGCTTCATCTTCTTCACTGATATCCAACTTAGATTGCATGTCCTTGAGAGATTCATTACTGGCAATTTTAAGCTAATCTTCAAGTCTGAAAAATCTTCTGACTCCTTTATTATCACTGAACTCCTTCAACCAATGAGGTGATTTATGAATTGTGATTCCATGCTCAGGGATGAGTAATGTTCTAGGCAAGGAATTTGACTCCCACCAATTCTTCCTTATGCTGGCAATCTTGTTGAGAATCTCAGTTTTGGCAGTCCTTATAAAGCCAGTATCCCTTTTGATAGCTGAGTAGACTCTAATCAAGGTAGAATAGCCCTCACTTAGAATTCTTTGAAGAGGCCAAGTCCTTTCCTCATTTCCTTTATATTTGAACACTAGCCTTTCTGGCAGCTGTCTATAGGCATTTATTCCCCTTACTTCCTCCAGCTCATCCAGGAAGAGTTCAATATCTGTATGTTCTTTTATGTCACAAATGTGAACATAATCATCCTTTGAGGCTTGTGGCTTAGGCTTAGGTTTTTATTTCTGAGTGAATTTACTTGAGGTTAAGGGAGGTGTTGATTTGGATTTTCTTTTCAGTTTCTTTGGTGGTGGAGAGGTAGTTATGAAGGTAGGCAATTTGATGGTATCCCAATCAATAAGTTCCTCTTTAGGGATGATTGTTTCACCATGAATATTTATACTGGGATCAGCCACAACAGGTTCAAGAATAGAGAGTAGTGGTTTAGATTTTGATTGGGTTTCCTCAGTGTCATCTTCACTCTTCCTTTTTGCCTTAACCTTCTTTCTGTTCCCTTTCTGCCATTCCTTTCTTTCCTCACTTCTTTCTTCCACACTCTCACCAACCATATTCCCTATATCCACATTTATGCTTTCAGTCTTGTCTCCTTCACTCTTGTCTTCAATCTCCTTTTTTCTTCAATTTGACTTGACTTTAGCTGTTTTTCAAGCTTTGCTTGTGCTCTTTTGTCAGCCTTCAGCTTTTTAGCTTCTTCCTTTAGCCTTTTGGTCTCTTCCCTCTTGGCTATTGAGAATTTGGGATGTCCTTGCATCACACATATGCTCTTTCCCTCTCTATAGATGATAGCCATATTCATTCTTTCCACTACGTCCTTGGTCTCTTTGTGCTTTATGATGTTACCACCCAAAAATTTGTCTTCATCAGGCTTTGGAAGAGGAAAATCCACTTCTTTTAGTTGAGCAAAGCTTAGAGGGTTCTTTGTAGAGTCCTTGTTGAATCTAGTGGTTGGCTTGAGTACCATGGGCTTCAGGTTCCCGAAAGAAGTTTGTCCAACCTTATTCCTCCTTAATAGCTTGTGCTCCATTGTGATTGGCTCAACTTTTGTGCTATGTTTCACAAATAAGGGTTTTGTAGTTGTAGAGCCAAACACTTGTTGCATCCTTTCATCAATATTTCTCCTTTGCTCTTTCACCTTCATCTCAGCTGCTGCTAGCTGGATTAGATCAATTCCATCAAGCTTTCCTTTGATTTGAAGTGTTGGAGAAGTAGTGATGGCTGGAACTAGCACTTTTGATATTTGTATATGTGTAGATGGCTCCCCTTCCCCTTCCCTTTTATTCTCCCCCTTTTTGTTATCATCAAGGAGAGGGGTCAAGCCCTGTGATTTAGCTAGTTGCATTAGAAGACTAGTCTGAGACTGTTGATTGTGAAGAATGGTGACCACAGAGTTCTCAATAGCTTGAACTCTTTCCTCGAATTTGGCCATCTTCTTTTCAGCATCTAACTCTCTTCTCAGTCTCAGTAATAGTTCCTGCATGGTACCAAAGGGCATGATTGAATCCAGCTTCTCAGAATTGTAGGACTTCAAGTAAGCTATATCCTTCTTGAGTTCATCCACACTTAGATTCTGTCTTAATTGTTGTAGCTTTATGAGATGTAGAGAATCTAGTTGGGCTTGAAGAATAGCCTTGGTACCGGCATTTGAAGTTTCCAGAATGGCCTTTTGGATAGACATGACTTTTTTGACTAAGGATACATTGAAATGCCCTGGTGTAGATTCCTTTGTCAATGCCCATTCAGGTAACTCTGGAATAGAACTTGGGCCTTCAGCTCCCCCTAAGTTCATGCTTCCATCAAAAGAATCAGAGTCATCATCATTAGAATTTACTCCAAATTCTTCAGATGGCTCACCAGCTGTAGAAGGCATCCTATTGACAACAACTTTATCCCTTTATAGAGACTCTGAAGTATGTACTATATTTAAAGTCTTTTCTGCCTCCTCATTGCCCTGAATAGCCAATAGTTGATAGGCTGACACGGGATGAGTAAAAGTGTCAGCATCCAAGGAAATGTTATCAATTACAACTTTGTAATGTTGCTAAAATTGTCTTTCCTTTTCAGCATCATCCACAATCATTGACTCACTAGCAATGGCTGGATCCACCCTTATACCTCCTGTACCTGCTTTTCTCTCAATTTCTCCTTTTCTTGCATCAGGGGCTCCCCCTGGCTCACACTCCTCACACCTTCACCTTCACCTACTAAGGTGGTACTCCTCTCACTTTCTTTTGCCATGCTGGAAGAAATAGCATGCATATGTAGACTCTCAAGCTCTCCTTTTTCCTGGGAGCAACCCAGCCTTTCACTCAAGTTTTCACTCCCTTCCCTTAATCCTAGAAGTGATTGTACAGTAACCATGTCTTCTACACTTGGAATTAATTCAGTTGTTTGTGTAGAGACTATCAATGGATAGGGAATATCCGTTGAAGTTGAAACTGATGGTATCAACGGATAATTGCTGTTAAGCTTATCCGTTGAAGAACAACCACTTGTCAACGGATGAGGAATATCCGTTGAAGAAGGAAAAGTAGTAGAAATTGAAAGTGACATAATTGTTGAATCTGTGTGGATTGATTTTAATTTAGGTGACACAAATTCTTCAACTAAGTCTGAAAGAATTGGCTGATGATCCAACAAATCATCTAAAAGATGATGATCACCAGTATTTGAGTGGGGCTCCTCCCTGAGTTGTAAAGAGGGAGAATCAAGAATTGATGTGAATATCATGTCCACATCCAGAGATGGCGATGGAGAATTTGGTGATTGATGTGTGTCAATTTTGAGAGAATGGGGCTGTGACTCCACATTTGTTGGAGTCACATCAAGCTGAATTTGAGAAGGCATAGATACAGGTGGTTGTATCTGTGCAGTGTGTGCACCCTGTGTGGAAACTAGGGTTTTGACCTTCTTTCTTCTTGTTAAGGCTTTTACAGGTGAGTATGTGGCTTCATTGTCCCTCCCTCTTTTGTTCTGTGTCCCTGGTTGGGGACTATTTTCAATAGCTGCAACCTTTTGGGAGGATACAACTAGGGATGAGTTTGAATCCTTTTCAACCACCACAGTCTTTTGAGAAACTGGGGCTTGGCTGGCTTGGGTACCACTCACCTCTCCTACCTTATTCTGGGGGTTTTCTTGATGTTCACCCCTCCTCTCACCACTAACACCCTGTACACTCCCCTCAAGGTTCATGGTAGGTGTTACAACTGTTGTCTTTTGAGAGACAACAGAGGTGGCTTTCTTTGACTTGGGTTTTAAAACTTTAGGTTTAATGGCCTTGGTAGGAATCTGTTGGGGCATTGACACAAATCCCATGGCCACACTTGAAGGCAAAGAAGTGATGGGGTTGGAAGAAGTAAGAGTTGAAGAAGTATTTACCTCACTTACCTGAGGTGCATTCATGATTGGTAAGTATACCAATGGTACCTGACTGTTGAGGTTAATTCTCAAAAGGTCTGCAAAGACCGTCTTCTCTTATGCCCAGCATTTGAGTTTATTACTCTCATTAGTTATGACCAAACCTTCAGCAACATGGTTAGCCAATAACATAAAAAATCTAGCATAGTAGATGTTATGAGGTCTATTAGCCTTGTTACCTAACCTAGTACCCAATTCTAGCATAACATAATTGCTAAAATTAAAGTACCTATCAGAAACCAGCATATGAAGCATATTAACAAGAGATGAAGTTATTGCATCAAAATTACTAATTTTCCCAGAGAAAACCTTTATAAAGGCATCACTAAGAAAACTCCATTCTTCCTAAGGCCTTTTCTCTTAATACCGCCTAAACTAGTAGAATCAAGGGAATAGCCTATGGAATCTAACATGCTAGTTACATCATTATCAGTGTGTGGTGTCATGGCATTGTTTTCAGGTAATTTAAAACAGGACTTTATATCATCACAGTTAATGTAGTAATCCTTACCTTTGAGATAGAAAGAGATGGTCATATCAGTGGGGTTGAACTCTACAGTTGTCCACATTTCCTCAACTACCTCACAGTAAATCATTGGGGCTTCCAGCATTGCATAGCTTAGTTTACAGTTTTTGATGAAGTCCATCATCTTGTGATAATCTGAGTGGGCTTCATTCTTTTCCACCAAAGCTACGAAATTGTTTTTCTCATAGACAAATCCAGATTGGGACATTATCTTTACTACTGGTGCCATTTTTGTGAGTAGAAGTTGCAGAGAAAGGTTGAGAGTTTTGGGAGAGAAAGAGTGTACAAGCTTTTGTAAATTGCAAGAAAGCGTAAAGTGAAAATAAGAATTCAAAGGGGCTTTTATACTTTCTCAAATTAAAACATAAAGAGAATGATTAAACAATATTTTTAAGTGAATTACAGCCGTTTGAGAATAAAAGAAAAACAGTATGTATTCTAATAATTTCCTTTAATACAAATACATACAACTGTGTACATATATATGTATCAACGGTTAAGTAAATAGAATCAAAGGCTGTGACTCACTCAAAACGACTGATGTGACACTTCAACGGATGAGGTAAACAGTTATTCGTTGAAGATTAACACAGTTTTATCCGTTGAAGGATAAAATTACCAGAAATGTATTTGTCTTTCAACGGATAAAGGACATCCGTTGATAGAACAATTTTGGCTTTCAACGGATAGGGAATATCCATTGATAGAATAAACTTTACTTAAAGCCAACTTTGTTCTTGCAACACATTCATTTCAGGCTACAAAACAAATTACAATTAGAACATGAATTTAGGAATAATTAAGCATACCTAGCTCACTTACTAATCTTGTGAATGTTGACTCATCAAGTGGTTGGTAAATATGTATGCAATCTGTTTTTCACTGGGAACAAAATGAAGTTCCACTGTACCATTCATCATATGTTCCCTTATGAAGTGGTACTTGATGTTAATGTGCTTGGTTCTTGAATGCTGCACTGGATTTTCAGTAATGGCAATGGCACTTGTGTTGTCACAGAATATTGGAATTTTGTCAACATTTAGCCCATAGTCAAATAGTTGATTCTTCATCCATAATGTCTGTGCACAACAACTACCAGCAGCAATGTACTCAGCTTCAGCTGTTGATGTAGAAACAAAATTTTGCTTCTTACTGAACCATGACACAAGCTTATTCCCTAGAAATTGACAGGTGCCAGTTGTACTTTTCCTGTCTATTTTGTAACCTGCATAATCTGCATCTGAGTAGCCAATTAGATCAAAACCAGACTCTCTAGGGTACCAAATTCCTAGATTTGGAGTCCCTTTGAGATATCTGAAAATTCTTTTAATAGCAACTAAGTGAGATTCTTTAGGATCAGCTTGAAATCTAGCACAAAGACATGTAGAAAACATTATATCAGGTCTACTGGCAGTTAAATATAGAAGTGAACCAACCATGCCTCTATAGCTTGTAATGTCCACAGACTTTTCAGCCTTGTTTAATTCTAGCTTAGTGGCAGTGGCCATGGGAGTTTTTGCAAATGAACATTCCATTAAGTCAAACTTCTTTAAAATATCATAAATATATTTAGTTTGACTAATGAAAATTCCACCACTAACTTGTTTAACTTGTAAACCAAGAAAATAAGTTAGCTCTCCCATCATGCTCATTTCATATTTACTTTGCATTAACTTAGCAAACTTTTTACAAAGTTTATCATCTGTAGAGCCAAATATAATATCATCTACATAAATTTGAACAAGTACTGTAGAGCCATTAACATTTCTAAAGAAAAGAGTTTTGTCAACAGCGCCTCTTGTGAAGTAATTATCTAGGAGAAATTTTGACAAAGTCTCATACCAGGCTCTAGGTGCCTGCGTTAGTCCATAGAGTGCTTTCAATAGATAATACACATGGTTTGGAAAATTTAGATCTTCAAACCCTGGAGGTTGGCTCACATAAACTTCTTCCTCCAATTCTCCATTCAGAAATGCACTCTTGACATCCATTTGATAGACTTTGAAATTGGCATGGGCTGCATAGGCTAGAAAAATTCTGATGGCTTCAAGTTTTGCAACAGGAGCAAATGTCTCATCAAAATCTATTCCCTCTTGTTGAGAGTAGCCCTTGGCAACCAATCTAGCTTTATTCCTTATGACAATTCCATTTTCATCCATCTTGTTTCTGAATACCCATTTTGTGTTAATAGAACTTTTGTTCTTTGGCTTGGGTACCAGCTTCCATACTTTGTTCCTCTCAAATTGGTTTAGCTCCTCTTACATTGCTAAAATCCAATCTGGATCCAATAGAGCTTCTTCCACTCTCTTAGGTTCCTCCTGTGATAGAAAACTACTGTATAGACATTCATCTTGAGTAGCCCTTCTGGTTTGCACCTTAGATGTTCCATCACCAATGATTAGTTCAAAAGGATGATTCTTGGTCCATTTCCTTTGAGGTGGTAGATTAGCTCTAGATGAGGTTGCCTCAGTATTGTCATGATGTGAGATAAAGTGTTGATTGGTTGAAACTCTCCCTGTGTTATTGGTCCTTTGTGAGGAACTGGGAGTTCTATCAACTGATGATGTAAATTGATTATCCGTTGATGAACTATGATCAACGGATGCTCCATTTTGTACTTCAACGGATGATGCACTTTGTCTTTCAATGGATGATACATTACTTCTGTCAACGGATGTTGAATTATGACTTTCAACTGATGCAGCATTTTGTGCATTATTCAAAGGCAGATTTTGAATCCTTTGTGAAGTGTCTTCTCCATCATTCTCATCTTCACTATCATCACAATATATCTCAATGTTGTCAAATTTGAGTCCTTTATGATGTCCCTCATCTGTTAGTCCATCAATCTTTTTATCATCAAACACAACATGCACAGATTCCAGAATAATGTTGGTTCTTAGATTGTAGACCCTATATGATTTTCCAGCAGAATAACCAACAAATATCCCTTCATCAGCCTTTGCATCAAACTTTCCTTTGTGATCAGGTTGGTTCATTAGAATGTAGCATTTGCAACCAAAGACTTGAAGGAAGTTTAAGGTTAGTTTTCTTCTCTTGAACAATTGATAGGGAGTCATGCCTTTTGCCTGATTGATCAGAGAAATATTTTGAGTGTAACATGCACAGTTAACAGCCTCAGCCCAAAAATATGTTGGGAGTTTTGACTCTTCAAGCATTGTTCTTGCAGCTTCAATTAGTGATCTGTTCTTCCTTTCCACCACACAATTCTGTTGTGGAGTCCTTGGAGCTGAGAACTCATGCATGATCCTATTTTCTTCACATAACAACCTCATGGTAGAATTCCTGAATTCATTCCATTATCACTCCTGATATTCCTTACTTTGAAATCTGGATGATTGTTGACTTGCTTGATATGATTGATAATGATTTCACTAGCTTCATCCTTTGATCCAAGAAAATAGGTCCATGAAAACTTTGAGAAATCATCTACAATCACTAGGAAATATCTTTTCCTTGAAATTGATAATACATTGACTGGTCCAAAAAGATCCATGTGTAGCAGTTGTAATGGTTCATCAATTGCTGATTCAAGCTTCTTACTGAATGATGCTCTCTTTTACTTTCCTTTCTGACAAGCATCACACAGTCCATCCCTTGAGAATTCCACTAGAGGCATTCCTCTAACTAAGTCCTTTTTGACTAGATCATTCATTGTCTTGAAATTCAAATGGGACAGCTTCTTGTGCCATAGCCAATTTTCATCTTGACTTGCTTTGCTGAAAAGACAAGTAATTGATTCTGCATCTGTAGAGTTAAAGTCAGCCAAGTACACATTCCCTTTTCTAACTCCAGTTAGAACCACTTTGTTGTCCATCTTACTTGTGATAACACAGGCTTCAGAATTGAAGGAAACAGTATTCCCTCTGTCACATAGTTGACTGATGCTCAATAGATTGTGTTTGAGACCATCAACTATTGCAACTTCATCAATGATGACATTTTCCTTTGAAATCAAGCCATATCCCATAGTGAACCCTTTGCTGTCATCTCCAAAGGTTATGCTAGGGCCAGCTCTCTCCTTGAACTCTGTGAGCAGGGTGAAATCTCCTGTCATGTACCTTGAACAACCACTATCCAAGTACCATAGATTCCTTCTGTTTCCTTGCACATAACAAAATCAAATCAAGTTGATTTTGGTACCCAAGTTTTCTTGGGTCCAGCCTTGTTAGTCTTTTTCCTAGACTTCACACTTCCTGCACCTTTTGACTTAGGTAACTTTGAGTCAACCTTGATCTCAGATGTAGTTGGTTGAAGTGTAGGGTTAGTCACGGAATCATTTAGCACATTTGATTGAATTTGATAAGGCATAGATTGTGCAAATATATTATTCCACATAGGCATGTTGTATGGCATTTGAGGCATACTAAATGCAGCAAAATAAGGATTATTAACATATGGCATGTTTGCAAAATATGCATGTGGATTCTGTTGAGACATAACAGACATAACATGCAGTGGTGACATAGACATATTAGGCATGGACGGAGTTAAAGGCATGGGAGCATTCTTAACAGATTTGCAGTTAACAGATAGATGATTAACACTACTACAATGCACACAACTTTTTCTAAGAGCATACTTATCAGGTGTGTAATTGTTGTGTTTGTTAATCCCTACCTTCCCATTTCTATTAGATTTTCTTTTAGTTTCCTTTTTATCCTCAACCAACTTAAGCCTATTTTTTAACTGATCTAAAGTCATGTGTCCTATATTTACCTTACTGACATCTTTGGATATGCTAGCTTCTTCTTTGACAAAGTTCTTGGAAGTTGAACCAAACTTCTTACTGAGATTTTTCAAATTATTCCTTTTAGAATCATTTGCCTGTTTCAATTGATGAGCCTTCAACGGATGCTCTTTTTCTTCCTTCAACGGATGACTTTCATCATCCGTTGATTCCATATTCGTTGACAGTCCATCAATTAATTCTATTTCCTTTTTGTTTTTCTTCCAGGCATTCTCACAGAGTGATTCAATTCCTTGAACCTTGACAATTTGAGCACTAACATCCCTAGATGTTTTCCAAGCCTTGATTACCTCTTACTCACATTCTAGATGTCTAGAAAGAACTTCTACTTTCTTAACAGACTCTTCTAGTTCACTCTCAACAGATAAGCATTTGATTTTAATCTTTTCAAGCTCAATTACCTTACCCTCTAACACAACATTCCTATCACTTAAAAACAAATTATTCTCTTTAATTCCTGTGTTCTCTTTAGCCAGTGATTTAAGGGAAACACGTAAATGATATAATTCATTGGACATATGATTAATAGCTTCATTGCATTCATTTTTAGAAAGCTGGGAGAGGTCAGTAGTGATTACCAGGTTACTTGATGAACTAGTTTCATTTTCATCAGAATTAGCCATCAGGGCTAAGTTGACATACTCCATATCAGCATCTTCATTGGCTCAATCAGCTGCCCAGTCATTTTTCTGAGTCAGAAAAGCCCTTTCCTTTTGTTTGAGCAATTCGAAATATTTCTTTTTGTAATCCACTTGCTCAAATTTCTTCTTTTCAGAAGTTGGCTTTTTGCACTCACTTGCAAAGTGTCCACTTGTGCCACAGTTATAACACTTGAACTTAGATTTGTCCACCATGTTCTTGTATGGCTTAGTGGCTCTAGTGTTTTTCTTGAATTTCATCTTTGCAAACCTTCTGGACAGAAAAGCCAGATGTTCATCAACATCATTAGAGTCATCTTGACTGGAATTGTCTTCAACCTTAGCTGCTTGCTCCTTTCCCTTGCTTGATTCTGATTTGCTTGTGCTAATTTTGAGACTTGGCATTGTCTTTTCTTCATTCCTGGCTTCAGTTCTCTCATTTTCAGCTACAAGTGCAACTGATCCACATTTTCTCTTTCCCTTCTCCAACAGCTCATCTTGCTCCATCTCAAGTTCATAGGTCTTCAAAATTCCATATAATCTTTCGAGTGTGAAGTCCTTATAATCTTGAGAATTCCTTAGTGAAACAGTCATAGGCTTCCATTCCTTTGGTAGAGACCTCAGAAATTTTAGTTTGGAATCCTTGACTTGGTACACTCTGCCATACAACTTCAATCCATTCAACAGTTTCTGAAATCTATTGAAGGTATCATTCAATGATTCTCCTTCTTCAGAATGAAAATATTCATATTGTTGAATGAGAAGCTGCATTTTGTTTTCTCTAACTTGTTCAGTACCTTCACAGATAAGTTGCACAGTATCCCAAATTTCCTTAGCAGTTGGGCTGTTAATGATATTATCAAACACATATTTTTCTAGGCCATTAAACAGAATGTTCATGGCCTTCTTGTCCTTGTGAATCTCTTCAATATCTTCATCAGTCCATTCTGCTTTTGGCTTGGGAATAGACTGTCCAACAATAACTGTGGCAGCTGTGGCCACTTTGTGAGGGATGTGAGGACCATTCTCAATGCAGTTGATGTAGCTTTCATCTTGAGAGAGAAGATGTAGATGCATCTTCACTTTCCAGTGATGATAATTATCTCTTTCCATATTGGAATCTTCACTCCAATATCCTTCTTACTCATGTTGTTAGTAGAATAGATCTTTAAACTCTTTGTATGTCAAGAGCTTGCTCTGATACCAATTGTTATTCCCAAGGAACTAACAATGAGATTTACAGAAGGGGGTTGAATGTAAATCTCAAATTTTTTTCAAGTTTTGAGCAGTTTCAAAAGCTAAGTGTTATGATGAACAAATGTGTGTGAATTGCTTTGAGCAGGTGCAGACAGATGTATATTCAAGACACAAATGTAAAGAACACAAAGGCTTTAAAAACTTTTCTGGTGAATTTGTTGTTCCACCAGAGATGTGTATTTCAGAAAATCTGTGATGTAGTACAAACTAGATGATTTTCTCTCTATGTTTTTCTAAACAGCTCTGGAAAATTCACATCTAATTACTAGCTGCAACTTGGTTTATATATCACCAAGTTTACAAGTGAAGACAAAAATAAAATACAATTATAAAATAATTCTTCACATGTTTCTTCTTCATTTCTCTATCCAATGTAATATAAGATAATCTGTGAATCTTTGAATACTTCCTTGTTTGCACCAGAATGGAAATGCTGCTTTTTCTTGATTCCTCCAAGAGGCTACCACATTCCAATTGTCTCTGTCAACCCATGTGCCTCTTTTAGCTTATGAATTGTCACTATCTACTGTTATTGAACTGAGCATCCGTTGAAGCTTTCATCCGTTGATGGCTTTATCCGTTGATGCTTTAACAGTTGAAGTTTATCCGTTGATGCACTCATCCGTTGATGGATGCTATCCGTTGAAGCTTTAGAGACATCCGTTGAAGCTTTGTTTCTCATCCGTTGAAGGCCTTTAATCTATCAGTTGATACTACTTCATTTATACAAAATTACAAGGCATGAAATATTTAAAATTAGCCCTCCTATTTGCATATCCACTAGTAGTCAACATGACTTATAATTTCCCACAACTTCTAAGAATTATAACTTAAATGCAGAGATTGAAATGTGCTACAATACTAAACTTATTTCTAAGTAAAGCTACTCCATCAACGGATAGCCAAGATGGTCTTATCCATTGAGGCTACAAACACTGGATTTCTACTTAAGTGTTTTGTTTAACTTATCATCAAACTAATACACATATTCCTAAAAATTAATCTTGTTGCTTATTAATTATAAGTTAATTTGAAATATGGAGCAAATAAAATCATTGAATGGCTTCAATTTCCATAATCCAAACTAATTAAAATAAACAATAAATAAATACTAGACATCCATTAGTTAGATATTAACACTTAAATATTTATAATTATCCTTGAATAATTACCGATAGCATATATGACTTATACACCTGGCATAATACTAATTTTTAGAAATACTTCCTAAGCATAAAAAATATTGAGAGTTTTATACATAACTTAGAAAAAACTTCAACTTCTAATATTAGTGATTTTAAAATGAGCATTGATTACTTAGAATAGAAATTCTAAATAACATCACTAATACTAAAAGTGTCAATTTTTCTTTGTAAATTATACTAATAGTTGCATTTATTTTATAATTTAAATTATGAGACTGATATGACATGGAATTTTCTACCATCATAATTTAAATCAATTAAAGTAATATTCAAACTTATTTAACAAAAAATATTCAAACTTAATGCTAGCAGGCTTAATTACTACAAATGTATATGACACTATAATCAAAATAATTAAGTTAGTAGCACTAAATACGAGGTATTGGATCATTGATAAATTTACAAGTCCATTAAATATTGAAGATTTAATACTTGTGAACTTATATTAAGAATTCTTTGCATATGGGATTTCCAACTAATATGCAATAAGTAGTATCCCAAATATACAAACCAATCTTGAAAAATTAATTTTATCAAGTGATTTAGTAAACGTTTTTGCAAGTAACTCTTTGACTAAAAGACATGCTCTCGAAAGAAATGAGACCCGGTGTTAATATGCATTGCAATAGAGTATCCCACAGAGTTGGAGTTGAAGTTGTTTCTTATCATAACAAGAAATCTATCTTCATCCACGAAATTGACAACTTCTTAAGATGCTTCTCATGTTACTCTTACAACCTGCGTAATCTATATATATATATATATAGCCAAACATGTTAAGCACATTATCTTTAGGGTACAATACTCCAAGAGTTGGTAGTCCCTTAAGATATCTAAAAATCTTAATAATAACTAAAGATTGGATTCTCTAGGATCCACTTAAAAACTTGCACATTGGCATCTTGAGAATATTACATGTTGTCTATTTGTATTTAAGTAAAAGAGTGAGCTGGTCATACCTCTATAGTTTGTCATTATACATGAGCTGCACTAATCAAGTTTTAGTGGTTTCTGTTGGTAAGTAGTCTTGGCATGTTCAGAATCTTCCAAATTTTACATCTTTAAAAGATCCTTGATTCACTTGTATTGTCATTATTCGTTTGGTTTACTTGTGCTTCTAAAATAATTGTTCTTTTGGCTTGCTTAAACTCCTAAAAGAATTATTCTAATGGCTTTTTGAAGTAATTTTAAAAAGAATTATAATTTTTGTGATATCCCGTATTTTTCAGAATTATTATTATTATTATTTGAATATGTTTATGTGATTTTGCGATTTGAAAGGAGTAAATTGGTGGATATTTTATTCCTGGTTCACGAGTTCGTGTTATTAAATGGTAATTTGCTAATTGTTAAGTGCTGTATCGATCCTTGTTAATTTCTGAAAATATTTACTTAAATGTATTATTTTCAAAAGTTTATTTGAAAGCCAATCATTTTATTGATATCAGTAAATTGAGTTCATTTAGTAATATTAGGGATTGAGTGGATATTATGTCAGATATGTGTTGTATGTAATATTAATTGTGTGTGACTCAGTTGTGATTGAGGATTATTTGTATCATTAATTACTGAGTCGTGTCATTTTGTTTTTATCTTTAAAACTGCTTTTATTGAAAATCTATTTTCATAAATATTTAAATTATCATTAAAATTATTTTTATAGATTTATAATTTCAATAATTATTTTTGGGAATTTATAAAATTTAGAAAATAATATTTTGTCAATTATTTATCCCTAAATGCTTTTCTGATTGTATTTAAGTGTAACTTTAGTATTAAATTCAAGAATGTTTCAAAAATCATGAAAATAATATTTTATTAATATTTGAATATTTCGAGAATTTTCAAATTATTTCAGAAATTTTTTGGGTTATATTTACCCGCATATTAGTTCGTTAAATCGTAAAATACGGGTCTGATGTACAATTGAAAGATATTTTAAAAATTATGAAAATTTTATTTTATTAGTTTTAAAATATTCTGAGAATTTTAGAAGTATTTCAGTAATTTTTCGAGTTAGTTTCACTCGCAAGTTTGTTCGTTAAATCACGAAATGCGGGTTTAATGTTAAATCCAAAAATGTCTTGAAAATCAAGAAATTTATATTTTACTAGTTATTTTGGTAATTTTTCGAGATATATTTGTCCGCACCTTGGTTCGTTAAATATCGGAATGCGGTATGAAATCGGGCTTTCCGGAAAAGGAGACACGCGTCGATTGCGTTTAAAATGACAGAGACGTGGCAGTGGTCAGTTTATATCTGTGGCTACGAGTTGGTTTTAAAAAAAATGAAAACACACAAACACACGGCACAGACATACATACGCCTTCCTCCCCCTTTCCTTTTCTTTCCCGCGCCAAACCCCCCTCATGTTTTGATTAATTATATATTCATTTAATTAATTGATTAATTCATTTAATCAATTAATTTTATATTTATACATAGTTGAATAAAGTGTAATTATTTATAGTGAGTCAAATAATATTCTAAAATTATTTTAAGATTTTAAAATTATATAAAGGTATTGAATATTCAATTAATATTATTATTAATTGAATTATTCTTATTTTATTCGTAAAAAATAGACCGTTCATCCGTTTAATACGAAACGAACGCGTCTAGACTCAGAAAAATATTTCGCTTTCATTAAAAATACTTTCGAGACCCAAATTCTTTTGTTTCGAAAGGTTTATTATTTTACGTGTCATTCTGAGTCTATTATTGATCGATAAATCATATTTTTGACCCGATTTCAGTTTTAAACGTATTGAGTCGAACCTTTTGACGAATAGAGACATGTGTGATATGAATTATGTGATACATGAGTTATGTGTTTACATGCTATGTGAATTATATGTGTAAGTGGTTCATGAGTCTTGTGTTTGCCTGTTTTAATTATGTGCGGGCTATCATATGGGTAGACGATAGGGTGTTAATGCGCAGTTCGTCGAGTAATTATCGTTTAGACGATTAAAGTTGTATCTTTTAATTATAGATGCGGATCGTTCGAGTTGATCAAGACCAGACATTGGAAAGAATGAAATGGAATGGTATTAAATATCTAGCTTCTAGCAATCGCAGGAGCAGAACATCGGTGAATTATTGAAATAGAAGGACATCGAGATCATGAGATGTCAGACTGAGATAACCGTGATATTGCGAGTGTGCTTAACTGCTAAAAACCAAAGGAAAGTTTTTTTTACGCTATTCTAATTCCAGAATAGTTCAATATTTTACATATCAAACTGCTTATGATTATGCAATAATTCTTCTCAATTCCCACTTCTTAATAGATAAATGTTTTACATATCGCTGAATTAAATGCTTATTATGCAAGTACTCTTCTACTATTCTATGTTCAGAATAGTTAAGTGTTTTTACTTATCAAATTACTGGATTTATAAATATTTTAGATTTTGAGAAAGATGATTTCGTTGCGAATGTTCCTACCAAGTAAAAAGGGGGAATAAAATTATTAAGGGTGTCGATTATTATGACCCCTTTCAATAAAAGGTTTTAAGATTGGATGAATGCGTAAGTGACCGTGGCGGACGGTCCATCGGAGGGTCATGTATTATATGAAATATTTATAATACAAACTATGCCACAGGCAGATATATTGCCTTTTGTTAGGAATATGTTGTGAACTTGATGATAAGTTAAAGAAATCACCTTGGTAGATTTAACTTAGTGTATTTTGTAGCACTCGACGAATGATATAATATAGTCCTGACGGATAAACTTTACAGTCCCGACGGATGACAGATTAACATCCATCGAGTGAGTAGCTTATGTAATAATAAGAACTGTAGTACATTTCTGCAAACAACATGTATTAGTCAAGTAGGTTGCTTAGGGTTCTGTAAGTCATGTTGACTACTAGATTGATATTCAGAATAGGTTGATTTAGTGTAAATATGAGATGTCTTGTAATTCTTTATAAGTGAAATGGATTCAAGTGACAAATAGACACCCGACGAATAATCTACAAGACTCCCGACGGATGAACAACAAAGCTTCCCGACGGATGACAAGCATAGACCCGACGGATGATCAAATTCAAATAGCTGTTGATAGTGACAACATAGTCACATGCGTCGGGTGTTTGCAAAAGGAATGTGGCAGCCTGATAAGCAGGAATTTGAGAACAAAGAAGCATTACCATTTCCATGCAATTGTGAAGATATTCAAAAATGCTGGAATAGAGTAGTGAAGCAGAATGAAGTTAGACTAGATATATTTGGTTTTATTATCTTGTCTTATTGTCATGTAAACTTGGTGATATATAAACCAAGTGTAGCAAGTAGAATAATTAACTAAGCAAATACATTTTCAGAGAAACATATCAAGCTATATCTTGTAAGCATTTCTCTGTAGTTTAGTTGTTCAAACTTGTAAGCAGCTTTGAACTATCCAAGCTTTACATGGTTCTCATTTGATATATATATATATATATATATATATATATATATATATATATATATATCTGGTGGATACTTTCAATTCCACCAGAAAGTTTTAAAATCTTTTGTTTTTATTACTTAGTATTTTGATTTCTATCATATTTTTCCGCACATATGCCAATCAAACACTGTTATATTTATCAAGTTAGAACTATTTTAAAATTTAAAAAAGTAGCCAGAATTACATTCAACCCCCCTTCTGTAATTCTTGTTGTATTATTAGGGAATAACAATTGGTATTAGAGCAAGCTCTTGAAGTACAAAGAGTGTAAAGATCACAACAAACAACAAGATTTCCATTTCTGGACAAAGATAATTATCACCACTAGAAGGTGAAAATGCACCTACATCTTCTTTCCCAAGATGAGACCTATGTGGATTGCATAGATAGAGGTCCTCATGTACCAATGAGAGCTACAACTAGCAATGAACCATCTGTTCCCAAACCTAGGCATGAATGGTCAGACCATGATATTGAGCAAGTCAGGAAAGAAAAGAAGGCCATGAACATATTGTTCAATGAAGTTGATGGTGTTATGTTTGATAACATCATTAACTGTGAAACAACCAAAGAGGTTTGGGACACAATCCAGATTATTTGTGATGGTACTGAGCAAGTAACGGAGAACAAGATGCAGCTACTGATTCAGCAATATGAGCATTTCCACTGTGAAGAAAGTGAGTCTCTCACTGATATTTTTGGTAGATTTCAAAAGCTACTAAATGCTCTGAAGTTGCATGGAAGAGTCTATCAAACAAAATACTCTAACCTCAAGTTCCTTAGATCTATTCCAAAGGAGTGGAAGCCAATGACAGTCTCATTGAGAAATTTACAGGATTACAAGGAGTTCACCTTGGAGAGACTATATGGTATCCTGAAAACTTATGAGCTTGAAATAGAGCAAGATGAGAGGATGGAGAAAGGAAGGAAGAAAGGAGGGTCCATAGCACTGGTTTCTAAGTTAGAGAAGGAGAAAGAGATGAAGTTAGAATTTGTTGAGCCTACATTAAAGGTCTGTGAAAGCAAGGGTAAAGGGTTGGTAGCTGAAAATGAAGATCACTTGAGCCAAGATGACATGGATGATATTGATGAACATCTAGCATTCCTATCCAGAAGATTTTCCAAGCTCAAATTCAAAAAGAATTTTAGAGCAGCCAAGCCAAATAAAAACATGGTGGATAAATCCAAATTCAAATGTTTCAAATGTGGCTTGGCAGGACATTTTGCCAGTGAGTGTAGAAAGTCTTATTCTAGCAAAAAGAAGTTTGGGCCTGTTGATTATAAACAGAAATACTTTGAGTTGCTCAAACAAAAGGAAAAGGGCTTTCATTACACAGGAGAATGATTGGGTTGCAGATGGATTGGATGAAGATGAAGAAACAAGTTATGTCAATCTAGCCCTAATAGCCAAATCTGATGAAACAGAAACAAGTTCTTCAAGCAATCATGGAAACAGAAAGAATCTTTGGTATCTGGATAGTGGTTGCTCAAGGCACATGACTAGAGATTCTACCATGCTCACTGAGTTCAAGGAAAGAGCTGGCCCAAGTATTACTTTTGGAGATGACAGCAAGGGTTATACTGTAGGATATGGCTTGATTTCAGAAGACAATGTCATCATTGAAGAGGTTACCCTAGTGGATGGTCGTAAGCATAATTTGTTGAGTATCAGCCAGCTTTGTGATAAGGTCAACTCAGTAATCTTCAATTCAGAAGTTTGTGTTATGACAAACAAAAAGAGCAACAAAGTTGTTCTCACTGGAGTGAGAAAAGGGAATGTGTATCTAGCTGACTTCAACTCAACAAATGCAGAATCTGTCACTTGTTTTCTCAGTAAAGAAAGTCAAGATTAAAGTTGGCTATGGCACAAGAAGCTGTCCTATCTAAACTTCAAGACCATGAATGACCTTGTTAAGAAAGAACTGGTTAGAGGTATTCCTCAAGTGGAGTTTACTAAGGATGGATTGTGTGATGCCTACCAAAAAGGAAAGCAGATCAAAGCATCATTCAAGAAGAATCTTGATTCAACAATTGAAGAACCTTTGCAGTTGTTACACATGGATTTGTTTGGACCAGTCAATGTGCCGTCCATCTCAAGAAAAAGATTTTGCCTAGTAATTGTGGATGATTTCTCAAAGTTCTCTTGGATATATTTCCTAAAGTCCAAAGATGAAGCTAGTGAAATCATCATCAATCACATAAAGCAAGTCAACAATCATCCTGACTTTAAGTAAGAAGAATCAGGAGTGACAATGGAACTGAGTTCAAGAATTCTGTGATGAGATCATTTTGTGAAGAGAATGGGATTATGCATGAGTTTTCTACATCAAGAACTCCACAAAAAAATGGAGTGGTGGAAAGGAAGAACATATCACTTATTGAAGCTGCAAGGACAATGCTTGAAGAATCAAAGTTACCAATATATTTTTGGCCAGAAGCTGTGATACTGCCTGCTACACTCAGAATATGTCTTTGGTTAATCAAGCAAAGTGCATGACTCCCTACAAATTGTTCAAGAATAGGAAGCCAACTCTAAATTTTCTTCATGTCTTTGGCTATAAATGTTATATCTTAAGGAATTAAACTGATCAACATGAGAAGTTTGATGCTAAAGCAGATGAAGGAATTTTTGTTGGATATACTGTGGGAAAGGCATATAGAGTCTATAATCTAAGAACCAACATTGTTATGGAATCAGTACATGTTGTGTTTGATGATAAAAAGATTGAAGGACTGCAAGATGGAAATTTCCATGAAAGCCTCAAATTTGATAATGTGGAGATGGTTAGTGATGACAGTGATGATGAAAGTGATCAAGAAACAGTGAATAAGGATAATGCAGAAAAATTTACAACTAATGAAGCACATAATTCAACATCTGTTGAGTCACAAAATGCTTTATCCGTCGGGAGACAATCTGCCTTATCCATCGGGAGACAATCAGCTTCATCCGTCGGGACACAAAGTGCATCATCCGTCGGAACATCAAGCGAAGCTGAAAGTCAGAATAAATCACCTAGTATTTGCTACTTGTCTTTGTGCTAGATTTCAAGCTGATCCTAGAGAATCTCACTTAGTAGCTATCAAGAGGATTTTCAGATATCTCAAGGGAACACCAAAACTTGGCATTTGGTATCCTAGAGATTCTGGTTTTGATCTAACTGGTTATTCAGATGCAGATTATGCAGGTTGTAAAATAGACAGAAAAAGTACAACAGGAAACTGTCAATTCCTAGGGAACAAGCTTGTGTCCTGGTTCAGTAAAAAGCAAAATTCAGTTTCTACTTCTACAGCTGAAGCTGAATATATTGCTGCTGGTAGTTGCTGTGCACAGATTTTGTGGATGAAAAACCAATTGTTGGACTATGGTCTACAAGTGGATAGAATTCCCATTTTCTGTGATAACACAAGTGCAATTTCCATCACTGAAAATCCAGTACATCATTCAAGAACAAAGCACATAGACATCAAGTACCACTTCATTAGGGAACACGTGATGAATGGTATTGTTGAACTTTATTTTGTTCCAACTGAAAAGTAGCTTGCAGATATATTTACCAAGCCACTTGATGAATCCACCTTTTCAAGGTCGGTAAGTGAGTTAGGTATGCTTAATTATTCTTGAATTATTTCAGATATTTTTGCAAGTTATAATGTAGCCAGAAACTTAATTGATTTTTCTGTTTTGGATGAAATTTTGGCTAAGTCAAAATTTACACCCCGACGGATGCTCATTATCCATCGAGTTTGATCATCCGTCGGAATATTATTTGTTAATAAAAATCAATTACTTTTCTGGATTATTTTATAACCCGACGGATAATTGGTTTATTCTCATCCGTCGAATTGTCTCAATCTTAGCCGTTAAAACTCTTACGTTATCCATCGGGTATACTTACAGTTTGTAAGTATAACACGACGGATAAGTGACAGAATTTTTACAGTTTAATTATTTTTAAACGGCTTTTTTGGGCTATTTTGATTGGTTACTTTATTTCACTTTTTTATTTTTGACAGTTTATTTCTGAGATGGTATAAAAGCAGAATTCATTTTTATTCTATTCTTTTATCATTCTCAAATAAATTGATTTAACTTCCTTTCTTCTCCAAAGCAAATATTCTCTCTGCAAATTTTTCATTCTCTAACAATGGCACCAGTAGTCAAAATCATGTCTCAATCTGGATTTATCTATGAAAAGAACAACTTTGTAGCTCTTGTGAACAAGGAGATTTCACAGTCTGGAGACTTTCACAAGATGATGGACTTTGTGAAGAGCTGTAAACTCAGTTATGCTATGCTGGAATCACCCACAATCTACTATGAAGTTGTGGAGGAGATATGGACAACTGCCGTGTACAACTCTACTGACAAGAACATAACTTTCTCTCTTAAAAGTAAGCAGTTTTGCATTAATAGTGACATTTTCAAAGCATGCTTTATAATTCCATATAACACCTCTACTGTTCCACACACAGATACTGATATAGTTAACATGTTAAATTCTATGGGCTATGCACTTTCAACTTCTAAGTTAAGTAAGATTAGGTGGCTAGGTCTTAGAAATGAATTGAGCTATTTGTGTGATATAGTGACTAAGATATTTTCTGGTAAAATAAGAAATACTGATTCTGTTAACATTTCTATGCATAACATGCTTTATATGCTAGTTACTGATAAGTACTTAACTTCAGTGACTTAATCATGTTTGAGTTAGGTTATAAGTTAGGAGAACTTAATAAGAGATGTAAAAGTGTCTATTATGTTAGATTCTTTATGATGCTTGCTAACCATCTTATTGAGAATATTGTTGTTGAGAACCCAACCAACAAACTGAATTGTTGGGTTCAAGAAATGAGAGTCATTGCTGATCTCAACAGGGCAAGTCACCACAAAGAGGTGCCCCTCTTCTACTTTCCAATCATGGGGGACCTCAGGTAAGTGAGGTAAACACCACTGTCTCCACTCTTCCAACCTTACATTTTTCTTTGCCTTCAAGTGTAGCTATGGCATCTGTGTCAATGACCCAACAGATGCCTACCCAAGCTACCAAAAAAAATTTCTAAATCCAAAGCTAAGAAAGCCCCCTCTGGTTTCTTTCAAAAGAAATCAGTTGCAAAATCTACTAAACACAATGAGGGGAGTGTGAAGGAGAGTGAGCAAGGTGAGGGACATGGTGAAAATCAAAGAAACCCTAAGGATAAGGATGGTGAGATTAGTGTACCTAAGCTTAGCCACACCACAGTTTCCCAACAAACTGTGGTTGTTAATAAGGGTATTATCTCAATTCTAGTTTCATCCTCCCAAAAGGATGTTACTATTGAAACAAGCTCCCAACCAGAAGCACATGCCAAGAGGGTTAGGGACACAAGTTCACCACAGACTTATGCAAGAAATAAAAGATCTAAAACCCTTGGGGATGCACAGGGAACACACACAGTGCAAACTGGTGCTAAAGACCCTGTAACTGCACCATCTCAAAGTCAGATTGTTGTGGCTCCAATAAATATGGAGTCATAGCCAAAATTATTAATAATTGAAGCACCTGAAACACCAAATTCACCCACACACTCACTAGATGTAGACATGATTCATACATCACTTCCAAATTCTCCATTTTTAACTCTATTGGAGAAGCCAAAAATCCAAGCAAGTGAGCAACATCTTTTAGATGATTTGTTGGCTCACTTGCCAATTCATTCTGAGTCTGTTGAGACATCTGTGCCCTAATTTTCATCAATCTGCACAGAGTCTACAATAGTCTCCACTCCAAGCTCATTCATTTCTTCTATCCCGATAGATATTATTCATCCGTCGAGTAGTGATTGTCTCCCGACAGATGTGCCTAACAGTAGTCATCCGTTGGCTAGCCAAACTACTATCCCGATGGATATTCCTCATCCGTCGAGAGTCTCTGCACAACTTTAAATTCCTACAATTATCACAAGTGCAGATGACTTAGTAGTAGTACAATTACTCTTAGGACTGAGGGCAGGGAGTGAATTGAGTAAGAGGCTGGGTTGCTCCCAGGAAAAAGGAGAGAAAATTAGTGAACATATGCAAACCATTTCTTCAGGTCTCGCAAAAGTGAGTGAGAGGAGTCCCACCTTGGATGGTGAAGGTGAGGGTGTGAGGGTGGGAAGGGGAGCCCTTGATGCAATAAAAGAGAGATTATGAGAGAAATGCAGGTACATGAGTGATAAGGGTGGACACCATTGCTAGTGAGTCAATGAATGTCAGTGATGTAGAAAGAGAGAGACTATTTCAGCAAGAATATCAAGCTGTCATATATTATATCTCCCTAGATGCTGAGATATTTACTCATCCTTTTCCAGCTTATCAAACTTTAGATGGACATGGCAATGAGGATGCTGAGAGGATGCTGAATCTAGTGCATACAACTGCTTCTATGCAAAGGGCAAATGATGCAATCACAGCTATGCCATCCAATACTGGCAGTGATTTTGAACTGTCTGAAGACTCTTTTGGGGATGCTGGTGGGGATGATGAGGAAGACAGCATGAACATAGGGGAGATGCAGACATTCCTTCCTGGATGCTAACCAAAGAATGTTCATACTCACATCTCCAATCCACATTATTGAAGCTCATTTATGACACCCAAACAACCATTCAAGCATCCACAAATGCCAGCACAAAGAGATTACTTACAGAACATCTTGAAGCTCTACAGCTGCATAAGATTCAAGCTCTCCAACACAGTCAAAGTGTGGATGAAATAAAGCAAGAAGTTTCTGAAGTAAAATAGGATCTCATAGCAAGGTTGGATGCTAGACTTCCTGGAACCGCCATGACTGGGATAGCTCAGAAACTGAGGAAGGAAGCTGATCTAAATAGAAAGGTTGAGGCCATGGACTCTAGATTATCTGATGTGGAGAAGTCAATGGCCAAGATACTTGTTAATCAGGAAACTCAGACTGCTCTGCTCCAACAGTTGGTAGCTGCTCAACTCCCTTCCGCTTAACAACTTGATGCTAACAAAAAGGGGAAGAAAGGTTCATCAAGTGAGGGGGAGAAACAGCTCAACATTCAAGTCAACAAAGTAATTATGCCAACAATTGCTTTCACTAAGCCACCAGCCATGGACATCATTGACATCATTAATCTGGCAGCAGCAAAATTGGATTTAAATGAAAAACTGCTAAAGATTGATATAACAGCAGTTGAGAAGGAACTAAAAGAAAAATGGAGGAAAATAGATGCAGAAATTCAATAGAAATTTGGGCCAATTCAGAAACCAGACAAAATCTTCAATCATCACTCTCAAGTGAAGCAGATTTCTGTGAATGAAATGAGTTTGAATTATCTGGAAAAGGGTCAAACTGCTTGCATAAAGTCTCCAAAGGCAAATCTAGTCTTGAAGCCTAAAAGAAACTACTCAAAGTTTTCAGACAAAAATCCTATGGATACTGTGTATGAGACACCTAGGTCAGATGAGAAGAAGCTTTTCGGTAGGTCAATTGCATTTTTCAAGGATTCAGCTGATTCAGTACTTAAAAGAAGAATTGCCAAGATTTACAGAAATGGTAAGGAAATCTGTGTGGTAGTTGGACACCCTCAATTTGTAGAAGCTAAAAAGGAAGAGAAAGAAAGAATCAGGCAAGAAAAGAAGCAAGCTACCTTAGATTCTAAGAAGCTCAAACAAAAGAAGGAGCAAGCTACTATCTTGGCCAAACTTTAAGCTGTGAAGACTACAACTGAGATTTCTACACAACCATCTGTGATTGCTGAACCTCAAGATCAGAAAATGCAACATGAACCACAACAAAAAAGAAGATTCAGATACAAGCTCCCCTCCAAAAGAAAATTGGACTTCAGTGATGATGAAATGAAAGACTACATTCCTAAAAAGTCTACAACTTCAACCCAGACATCCAAACCCTCAGTGGTATTTGAAGAATTCAAGGTGGTGGATCCAAATAGGAATATTCATGGTGAGCCCATAATTCCAAAGGATGAGCAAGTAGACTGGGATAGTTTTCCAATTCCTGAACTAAACTTTCCAATCTTCAACAAGCCAAAGAAAACAAAGACTAGAGCAATCAAGAAAGTGAAGCCTGTGACTCTTAGATCCAAGACCCTAACCAAATCTCAACCTACAGTCAACAAGGGATATTTCTTATACATCTGTGACATCAAAGAGTTCTCTGAAATAAACCTCTAATTGGATGATTTGGAATAAGTAAGAGGGATTGATGCCTACAGACATCTTCCTGAAAGGCTAGTGTTCAAGTACAAGGGAGGGAAAGAGATCACATGGCCACTTCACAGGATTCTTCAAGAAAGCCAATCGGTACTGATAAAAGTCTATTCATCCTTCAAGAAGAACTTTGGATTTAATGTTACTACAAGGAGAATAGTCCTAAAAAAAATAGAGGAGCTAAGGAGTAATAGAGCCAAAGATGCACTTCCAAAAACTCTGTCTATTCCCTTCACAAGAAAGAGAGTGCATTTGAGGCCTTATTGGCTGATGGAATTCATGAATGATAAGGGAGTTAGAAGAATCTTCAGACGGGATGACCAACTGAGTATCTCTAGCAATGAGACTCTTTTGGAAATACAAGAAATGTTGGATTTATCTGAAGCTGATGAACTTGAATTCCACAGACAACTCCAGAATCAAATAGAAGAGAACAAAGGAGGCTTGGGAAGAAATCCAGACAATCAAGGAAATAGATTTAACTGCTCAGATTAGAGGATCACCTTGATCATGATTGTGAGAACTTTTTGTACACTTTGCCTTGTTCAATTTTTAATAAATATTGTAGCACTTATCAGTTTTATCTACTTCTTTTCAACCTGTATCTTTAGGGTGTTTTGTTATCATCAAATTTCTCTTAATTTATGGCTACAATTCCAGTAGACATAAATTGGGGAGATTGTTAGGAATATGTTGTGAACTTGATGATGAGTTAAACAAATCACCTTAGTAGATTTAACTTAGTGTATTTTGTAGCACTCGACGAATGATCTAATATAGTCCTGACGGAAAAAATTTACAGTCCCGATGGATGACATATTAATATCCATCGAGTGAGTAGCTTATGTAATGATAAGAACTGTAGCACATTTCTACAAACAACATGTATTAGTCAAGTAGGTTGCTTAGGGTTCTGTAAGTCATGTTAACTACTAGATTGATATACATAATACGTTAATTAATTGTAAATATGAGATGTCTTATAATTTCGTATAAGTGAAATGGAGTCAAGTGACAAATAGACACCCAACGGATAATCTACAAGACTCCCGGCGGATGAACAACAAAGCTTCCCGATTGATGACAAGTATAGACCCGACGGATGATCAAATTCAAATAGTTGTTGACAGTGACAACACAGTCACATGCGTCGGGTGTTTGCAAAAGGAATGTGGCAGCCTGATAAGCAGGAATTTGAGAACAAAGAAGCATTATCATTTCCATGCAATTGTGAAGATATTCAAAGATGCTGGAATAGAGTAGTGAAGCAATATAAAGTTAGACTAGATATGTTTTGATTTATTATCTTGTTTTATTGTCATGTAAACTTGGAGATATATAAACCAAGTGTAGCAAGTAGAATAATTAACTAAGCAGATATATTTTCAGAGAAACATATCAAGCTATATCCTATAAGCATTTCTTTGTAGTTTAGTTGTTCAAACTTGTAAGCAGCTGTGAACTATCCAAGCTTCACAGGGTTCTCATTTGATATATGTATATATATATATCTTTGGTGGATACTTTCAAATCCACCAGAAAGTTTTAAAAGCTTTTGTTTTTATTACTTAGTATTTTGATATCTTTCATCTTTTTATTCCGTACAACTGCCAATCAAACACTGTTATATTTATCAAGTTAGAACTGTTTTAAAATTTGAAAAAGTAGCTATAATTAAATTTAACCCCCCTTCTATAATTCTTGTTGTATTGTTAGGGAATAACACCTTTTTATTTGAGTACTCGTGTTTTGGGACATGTTTTTACGAATCATGATCCAGTGCTATCATACGGGCTGATCAGCATGTGATAGTACGTCCGTCGGAGAAAGATTCCAATCTAAATTATTATATTGCTTTTGATAATCATATAATAAAGGATTTATCAAGTATTTTGGTTTTGGATAAAAGGTGAAATGCAGTTTTGATTCAGTTTCCGATTTATGCTGATACTTATTTTGTTGATAAATATCAAAGGTGGTATTAATATAGATGATTGATGTTGACTTCAGTATGGGATGTTCTGAGCATCAAAGTTCGTATTGATATCTAATTTGATGTGACATCAAAATGAGTATTAATATCAAGAGTTGGATTTTGAATGAGTTTATGATTCAGTCCATAATCACTGTTGCATGTTATTGTTGTATACGATATTTCCGTAAACACTGTTTTACGAGTTTTATTCTCGTCAAGATTCAAAGTATTGCTGAAACATTTCGCTCAAAAATATCAAAAAGATTTTTATACATTTAAGAAACCAATTCGGGGATTCCTTAATTAAAATTTTGTGATTCAACAATTATATTTTAAATATTCTGCTCTAATGCAGATGTCGGTTTTATATCAAAACGACCATATATATGCTATAATGAACTTGCTGAGCATTTCTTTCGCTCATACTTGCCTGTTTATAAATTAACCTTCCAGTGAGAATTAACTGGCGCTGTTTAGCTGCATAATTTGAGAAAGCATAGAAAACGCTTTTGAAAGGTGGTTGGTTCAGGGTTTGCGGACTTAAGTAAGTTCTATTGTATAAAGTTGTATTTATATATGTATTAGTTATGTATTAAATCGTTGGTCTAGTATACTTCTTCTTGAAGTTATACTAGAGGGTTAAGTTGTGAGTTTGGAAATATTGAAAAGAGTTTTAAGAGAACGAGAAAAATTTATTTGTGGAATTTGGATATCTTGTTTATAGAACTGTAACCTTAAAATATCTTGGATTAGTTTGGGGTCATAGATTCTAAATATCTTATGCTGACATTTGTTTATTGATTAAACAAGTTTTTTTGGATTGAGGTTTCATAGTGACGACCAAATCCCCTGACCCCGGATTTGGGGGCGTTACAACTTTTTCAACATGCTCGTCCATACCTACTCTGCAATAACTTAGCAAATAACTTGCACAAGTTTTGTTAGTAGACCAACATATAATATTATCATGATATCACTGCACAGATATAACATTATGTTTGTGATTTATGATAATGAGAGTTACTTATATGACGACTCTACTAGTTCATATTCAATTATAAATTTAGTAAGGGTGTCATACCATGTCCTTGACGATTGCCTGAGTAAGATACCAGTTTGTTGTGCAAGACATGCCTGTATAATAACAAGACTAAGTCACATCGACAAACCTAAGATTAAGTTGTATGATAATCTAAATCTATATCTTGTATTGTATTTCTTGAGTCTGTAAAAATGGTTAAAATATTAGACTGGGGGATTTTTCTGTGAACAGATTCAAGCTGAGGAATAAACTCTGGAAGAAGATCAAGTCATGATCATGCCTCAAAGAAAAGATGTAGAAGTTTGGAGTTGAATAAAGCTGTTCTATGAAAAATGTTCTAAGTTAAGATATCAGCAAGTCACAGATCAAGTTATATCGAGAAGTCTTTCGAGAAGTCCAAATGACTTGTAGAGAAGTCCAAAATGGCTTATAGAGAAGTCTTAGAGATATCGATAAGTCAATTAAAGATGTAGAGAACTGGAGATATCGACAAGTCATTTCTATATGTAGAGATCTCAGAGATATCGAAAAGTCAAATGAAGATGTAAATAATTGGAGATATTGACAAGTCAATTTCTCCTATAAAGATCTCAGAGATATCGATAAGTGAAATTATGTACATAGAGATCTCAGAGATATCGATAAGTCATTTCTACATGTAGAGATCTCAGACATATCGACAAGTCATTTCACACGCAAGGAATTAAAGACCTCGACAAGTCAAATATATCTATAGAGAACTCAGAGATCTCGATAAATCATTATACTTATCGAGATGTCACTTATCTATTGAACAAATTGGATATCTCGACATACTTCTTAGATTCAGAATATACACAAGTTAAAGATTCACTGAATTAAAAAGTCTACAAAGCAGCTTGAAGAATACAAGATCAAAGGCCAAGATTAACTGGATAAAGAGTGGTCACAGACCTGCAAGATTCTGTACATATTTGCTAATACCGGAAAAGAAAATAGACAAGGTTGCTTTAGAAATTGGTGTAGTACATTTTAGTGCAAGTTTTGTAAATATGCACGGGTCCTTAGTTCACATGTAACAAAATAGATCTAGATTTTTTTGTATTCTCTCTTAAGATAGAAGATGAGTTCTTAATTTACAAGAACACATAATTTGTAGTAGGAAAAAATTAATTAATATAATTAAGTGAGTTTTTGATATTGTGTGTTTGTGTTATTTATGCTTACTTCAATATCTCTCCTAATTACTAACTACTTTGTTCATCAAAATCCAAACAAGTTTTAAAAGACAAAATTATTCAAGAAACACATTCACCCCCCTTCTGTGTTATATTATTTGCACTTAATATCTAACAAGTGGTATTAGAGAAAAATATGAAAGTAAACAGATAAAGATCTTGGAAGAATGAGTGTTCAAAAGATAAGTAGCATCAAGATACCAGCCTTTGACAAAGCTAACTACACACTGAGGAAAAAGAAGATGATGTTATTTATAAGAATGGAAAACCCCATGTACATTCAAATTCTCAAGAATGGACCTTTCGTTCCTATGGAAAGGGTTCCTGAGTCTACTGATGGAGATATGGTCATTCCAGCTCACTTTGCACATACAGACCCTGCAACATACACATAGCCTGAAAAAGAAAAGGTCTCCCTGGATAGTGGCTTGCAGTTAATACTGATTGAGTCATTTGACAATGTAATGTACAATAACATTGTCAAATGTGACACATCCAAGCAGATTTGGGAGAAAATTAAAATTATGTGCGAAGGTACAGAGGAAGTTAGATCAAATCAAAGGAGAATACCGGTGCCTCAGTATGAGGGATTCATGGCTAGACCTAAAGAAGGAATTACTAAAGTTCAAAAAATTGATTAATGACTTGGAACTTCATGATAAATATTATGAAGCTGAGGAGGTAAACCTAAAGCTTTTGCTAGCCCTTCCACCATCTTGAATAGAAGTTATCTACTATTATAGAAGGAAGAAACTTGAGCAGGATGACATTGGAGTTCCTATATGGGATTCTGAAAACATATGAGCTTGAAATATTGCTGAGAGAGTCATTGAAGGCAAACCAAGGACATGTAGTAGATGGATCTAGTGCCTTGATGGTTAATGACAGTAATTACTTGAAGATGAACATGAAGCTCAAACTCCAGTCACTCATGCAGTTGAGCAAAAAAACAAGGAGCCTAAAAAACAGGTCATATTGGAGCTAGAAGAGGATGAGTATTATACTCTTGATAAGATAGATGGGATGGATCAATCTATGGCTTACCTTTCTAAAAATTTTCTAACATTAGGGTGAAAAAGACTAAGTACTTCAAGATCAAGGGATAAACCTCAAATAGCAACAACTGGAAAGGAAAAATTCAGTACAACTCAGGTGGCAAAGGTGGCTACAAAACTGGAAAAATAAGGTGCTAGAACTGTAATGATTTGGGCCACTTTGAAACTGAGTGTAGGAAGCCAAAGAAAGTGAAGAAGGATAAATCTTACCTGGAGTTAGAAGCAAAGTATAAAGCTCTCTTAAAGAAACAACAGGGAAAGGATTATATAGCTGAAGGAAATAGTTGGGATGACACTTGTAAGAACCCTGATTTTTGTAATATTTTAAAAATTCAGTGAATAGTACTGGAACTAATTATGTAATACGTATGGAGTTCATCACAAATATGAATAGTGGAATTTTGAAAATCCGAGATCATATTCTTGTTTATCAAGGAAAATAAGTGAATGTAAAAGTCGTCGGAATTCGAAGATTCACGATTATACTACGTGTTTTCATATCCGTAAGGAATGGCGTAGAACGGGAATACTACATGGAATAAACATTATATCAAGGTGTTTTTATGATCAAGAGAAAGGAATAGAATTGGTTAAAGGATTATAAGCGATAAAAGAATTCACTACGAAATGAAATGTTATACGATTAAAATATCGGAATGGAACGACAATCGCGTATACGCTAAATAATCGAATGAGAAATTAATTCCATGCAAGTTGGCCATGAAAAACCAAGCTAACTAGTGGTTAGGAGATGTAACTAGGAAATTAAAAGCTAACTAGAATGGTTAGTGGAATAGTAGTAGAATAGTAAGTGAATAGTGAGTGAATAGTAATGGGGGAGACAAGGAAGTGCAAGGCCATACCTCTCCATTTCTACTCATCTAGATTGTCAACCAAGCCATTTCTTTTGCTGATTATTATACCCATATATACACTCAATCAAAACCATCTTATACACTCCACCACTTTAACAAAAATCAAGCCAACCCCCCCCCACCTCTCTCTTGCTCTCGGCTGTTCATGCAGAAAAGAGGGAGAACCCTCTTCTTCACTTCACTTCTCCATCCTTCCCTCTATTAAAAATTCTATAAAAATTCATAAATCTTCCTTACATCCTATTAAAGGTATCTTTATGATTTCATGGCCAAATTCTTAATGGTTTATGAGAAACAAATTCTTGAAGTTCAAGAACTTTATGGACTGTTTTGACTAACATGGTTTCTTGGTTTTGTTTCTTAAGGATCTATCCCTTCTAAGTGTTTTTCAAGAAAACCAAGCCCTAATCATCTTATTAATAACCCTCCTAGGGCTCAAGAAGGTATAACTTCCAACTCTTTAAAGTTTTAAGGGTGGGTTTAAGAGTTATTTATGACGTAGTGTCAAGATCCAAAAGTTTCTGTATGTGTAAGGTTGTTTTGCTCATATTCTTGCTAAGTACTTGAGTTTTTGAGTTGTGATGCTTTTATGTGATGCTAGATAAATTATATAAGGTGTATGTGGGTAGATCTTGAGAAGTAAAAAGTGTTGTGTTGGTCATAAGTAGTGATTGTGTCAAGAACAAGTAGTAGAACTGGAATGTGGAGCCTATTACACTTGGTCTGCCTTCTGCTGTGTATTCGGCCATGTAAATGTTTGAAACTTGTGAGTCACTGGCCATTAATGGGTAAATCTTGATTTTTAGTTTCTGTACATATGTGGATCGTCGCGAGGAGATTTACGGTTTTGAAGTTATGACCATTTTAGTGTAGAGCGTTCATACGAAAAGCCAACTGCACATAGGCCACTTGCATGATGATTTTGAAAGGCTAAAAATGATTTCGGAATCTTGGAAAAATCATGATAAATAGATAATGCAGCAAGGAAGACTTTCCAAAAATAATTTTAAGAAAATATTAATTTTTCGATATTATAAAAATGTTTTAGTGAAGCGAATCGATAATCGCGTACTAACTAAGATCGTTGGTTATTGATTTTAGATCGCCAACAAAAGCCCCAAGACCATACCACTCCTAGCACTCGAGGCAAGTTTACGAAACCCTGTCACAGATTGTCCATGATATATATACTGTTGTGATATTGATGCCATGATTTACAGTTTGAAAATATATGCTTGTCTGTGATATCAATACATTCAAATTATACGATTGTTTATGAAAACAAACTTCGTTTTATACGAGTATGAGAAATTGAAATGTAATTTTAATATAATACAAGATAGTGGGAGTCGGAGATATTTTTAAATCGATTTAATTCCGGAACGAGCCGGACGCGGAAGATTTCTATTTCAATAAACAAATTACTTTCGCGTAACATACATATTAAGCGAACGATTGAGATTTGATTTATAACTATAAGAGATAATCAAATATTCACTCAAGGGATATCCTATTTGATTATCTATTTATAAGTAATACCTAAAGAGTTACTAAAATATCCGGAAAATACTTAAAGAGATATTGAAAAGTTTTAAAATCAATTCACTCTATCTAAAACGTATGTAACCATTCGATGGATAATTATAAGATGTCAAATCCTGTCTTAAGTATTTAATTAAGATGTTTTTCAATTCATTGAACCTTATTGAGAAACATTTAGTACTTAAGGTTTTATCAATTCATTGAACCTTATTGAGAAACATTTAGTACTTAAGATTTTATCAATTCATTGAACCCTTCTTAAAAATATTATGAGAACGTGAATATTTAATATTCAGTACTTCTAAAAATCATTTAAAAATAGACATAATTCCCAAGGATATTTGCTAAATTATTCAAAATTCTTGGAAGAGATCAATCATCTGAAACCTATCAAAACCATAGGGAACTTAGTCTAGAAGCATAAGGGTTTTGCTTCCTCGCTCAACGAAAAACAAGTGAACAATATATGTAAAACTCTACTACAGTGAAGGGTTTGAAAATGATTTTAAATTCAAAACTCCGACAACTCCCAAGGATCAATTGTATTAAAAGTGATGAATAAATCATCTTATTTAAAGGTCAACTCAGAACGATCTATTCCTTCGATAAAGGATTTTGTGTAAATAATATAATTATTTTGGGACTGGAATGTGGCCTGCCCGGCACGTAGAGGTATCGGGTAGTGACCAAGCACGGAGTGGCGCAGTATACAGTTATATGGTCTCTATGACCATTGACTTTCGGACTTGCACGGAAATGGGCAACCATCGTGTAATGTCTTGATAAGCCCAAAGGCGGCTAGGTTTGTATTCCTTCTACTAGTAGAGAAAATTTTGTATCCGGCTGATCACCGGTACGTGGTTTATTCCAGTATAGTCCCTTTCCTCCACTTTGGATAAATTGTTGTGAAACCTACAACAGAAGGCCGATAAGGCTAACTTTTAAATAAGGATGTTGATGTATATATATCACATCCATATGAGAATCTTGGTTCAAGCATCATATTGAGATTTTTAGATGAAATGAGCACGAGTATAAGCTGATTAAACTGATACATTTAAAGTTTAGTTTTTCATAAAATTGACAAGCATATAAACTTTTAGAAACCTTGGATATACAATGCTTAATGGTTGTTTTTCCCTAAATGATCATATTCAAATAATGGATATCTATATCTTGCTGAGCGTTAGTTCTCACTCTTGATTTTATAAATATCATATCACAACAGATTACCAGCATGGCCCGAACCAGGATGACTGCCCGCAAGCGGGTAGGGGACGCACGTGAGTACCATAGACTGTTCGTCCGCCAGCCACCTCAGGTAGACGAGTAGAGATAGTTTTCTTTTGAGTACTTGAACCAAGACTATTTGTGACCCGAGCCAGTCTCATGTAGAGCTGTTCTCGGCGTTCACCCTTTTGAGATAATTTCCTTTGGTCTGTAATAACTTAAATACTTTAACGTTAATTTAGTAATGTTTCTGAGCATATAACCTGTGTGTGTGTGAGTTTGGTTAAAAGGTCGAGTAATGATGTGACAAGAGGATTAATTGTTTATTAGACAATATTAAGTGATCGTAACAACCCGAATTCCTGACCTTGAATTTGGGGATGTTACAACACTGATGAAGATGATGATAATGAAGAATTTGGAAATTATGCACTCACAGCTTTAGAACAAGGAGAATCATCCCCATCAAAATCAGAGGGCAAAATGAAAAGAGTCATATGGATCATTGGAAGTGGATGTTCTAGGCATATGACATGTGATAAGACCTTACTATCACAATTTGAGGAGATTGCTGGCCCATTGGTGACTTTTAGAGACAATATCAAATGATTCACAATGGGATATGGCAAGATCGTTTCTGGAAATGTTGTCATAGAAGATGTAGCACTGGTTGCTGGATTGAAGTAAATCTTCTAAGTGCAGTCAATTTACTAACAAGGGATTCAAGGTGAATTTTGAAAAAGAAGACTGATCAATTATCACCAAAAAGACTGATGAAACTGCTTTGAAAGGTTTTATAAAAGGAAGCTTGTTTGTTGCAGACCTAAGTTCAACAAATAAGGAAGGAATTTGTTGCTTCTATACCAAGGCATCTGTTGAGCAAAACAATTTGTGGTACAGGAAACTCTTTTATCTGCCAACAAGTTTTTGGGAAGAAACTGTGAATACTGCATGCTATACTCAAAACAGATCTTTGATCAATAAAAACCATGGAAAATCACCTTACTCAATTCTATCAAAAAGAAAGCCTACTGTGAAGTATCTGCATGTGTTTGGAAGTAAGTATTTTATCCTAAAAGACAACTCTGAATATGTGGGAAAATTTGACTCTAAGGTTTTTGAAGCAATTTTTCTAGGATATTTATCAAAGAGAACTACCTACAGAGTTAATGTGCTTGAACAGAAGAAAATTATGGAAAGCACAGATGTGACCTTTGATGATGACAAGTGTCCAGGCTTGAAATGTCGTGATGAAAATGAAGCTGAAACTTTGAAGTTTGAAAATCTCAATATTGATAGTGATTCTTAGGATAATGCTGAGATCAACACAGAAAATAGTATGGAGCAAGACACAACTAAACTAGTAATCCATGAAAATAAAAATTCTAATCAAGGAAGAATTTCATCCGAGTTTGATGGTACAAACTCAGAGGGAGAAGAAAATTGTGGTTCTGAAAATCATGCTAATTGTGAGAGAAAATCTAGTCAATAAGATCACACCAGGAAATAGAATAGAAGTCACACTAGAGATGCAATAATTGGTGATCTCAGTGATGGAGTAAGGAATAGAAGTGCTACTGCAAATGAATGCATGCATGCATATTTTTCGTCTCAAATTGAGCCAAAGAAAATAGAAGAGGCCTTGCTTGATCCTGACTGGATAACTGCCATGTGGGAAGAATTAAATTAGTTTGAGAGAAATAAAGTTTGGGAATCGGTTCCTGCACCAAGAAATAGAAGCATTATTGGAACAAAATGGGTGTATAGGAACAAGATGGATGAAAATGGAATTGTGACAAGAAATAAAGCATGAGTGGTTTCAAAAGGCTACTCACAAGAAGAAGGAATTAACTATGATGGAAATTTTGATCTAGTTGCGAGACTTGAAGCAATAAGAATCTTCCTTACATTTGTTGCACACTCGAACTTTAAGGTGTATCAAATGGATGTGAATAATGCATTCCTCAATGGTGAAATAGAAGAGGAAGTCTATGTGCAACATCCACCTGGCTTTGAAGATCCAGAATTTCCAGACTTCGTTTATAAATTGTTGAAAGTTCTCTATGGTTTAAAGCAAGCACCTAGAGCATGATATGACACACTATCAGAATTCTTGATCAAACATGGATTTACTAGAGGAACTATTGATAAAACTCTATTCTACAAGAAGCATTGTAAAGATATTATCCTAGTTCAAATCTATATGGATGATATCATTTTTGGTTCTACTAATGAAAAGTTATGTCAAAGATTTTCAAGACTCATGCAATGTGAATATAAGATGAGCATGATGGGAGAGCTCAGTTACTTCCTTGGCCTTCAAGTTAGTCAAAGAAGTGATGACATTTTCATCAGTCAATCCAAATATGTTAAAGATTTATTGAAGAAGTTTGGAATGGTTGATTGCTCACCTGCATCTACACTAATGTCTGCAGCTACCAAATTAGATGAAGATAATAAAGGAAAAAGTATAAACATATCCGGATATAGAGGGATGATTGGATCATTACTATACTTAACTGCTAGTAGACCATACATTATGTTTGTAACATGTCTGTGTACTGGATTTCAAGAAAATCCCAAATAATCATGTTTGATGGCAGTAAATAGAATTTTCAGATATTTGAAGGGAATGACAAACTTGGGAGTGTGGTATCCTAAGGGAACCGGTTTTGAAGCTGTTGGAGATACAGATGCAAATTTTGCTAGATGTAGGGTTGACTGGAAGAGTACTAGTGAAAGCCGTCAATTTCTTGGACACAGACTTGTATCCTGGTACAGTAAGAAATAACAATCTGTGTCAAATTCTACAGCCGAGGCTGAATATATAGCTGCAGGAAGGTGTTGTGCTCAAGTGTTGTGGATCAAAATCAACTAATGGACTATGACGTAGTGTTACACAAAATTCCAATTATGTGTGACAATACTAGTGTCGTGTCTATTGTTGCTAATCCAGTTAATCATTTTAGAACTAAGCACATTGATGTAAAGTACTATTTTATTAGAGAACATGCTGTAAATGGTATTATTGAGCTCATTTTTGTTCCAACAGAAAAACAATTAGCTAACATTTTCACTAAACCATTGGATGAAGCAACTTTCACCAGACTTGTTAATGAAATTGGAATGTTAAATTTTTCATCCTAAAACTCAGATAATATGTTACAGCAGATTAATTTCTGATAAATCAAAATTAATTTGATTTAATTGGAAATTAACTGAAGTATGATTTATAAATATTTCAGAATTCTCCGTATATTTATTTTTCTAAATTTAAAATTCAACTAGGAATTTTTTAAATTCTTTGAAAAACTATATAACTATTAATTTACATTTTCAACATGTGAAATTAATATACGACAGAACTGAAAAGAACAAAAGTGTATAGAAAACTGAGTTCTCGATAAGTCTAAATGACTTCTCGACAAGTCATTTTGAGACTTCTCGATAGAATTCTCGATAAGTCTTTTTACTGACTTCTCGAAGGACTTCTCGACAAGCCTTTATATGACTTCTCGATAAGTCTTGTCGAGATCTCGACATATGTTTATTCATAGAGTTCTCTACAAGTATAAATTTTAGACTTTTCGATGACTTAAAACTGAAATAATTTAATTTAATAAATTATTTTAGTAAAATACTTTTGATATAAAATAATTTAATTTTATTTTGATTTATTCATATAAAAATTGGAATAACTCATTCCAATTAGGAAAAATTGGGTATTTGTTCTACATCTCGATAATTCACTATCTTGTTCTCGATAAGAGTCGGAAAAATGACATCTCGATATGAGTTTACAATTCACGTGACTTCTCGATAAGCAAATCTGAACCGTTTATTCCTACTTCTCGACAAGTTGCTTATATTTTTTTATAAATACCTAGACATCTCGACATAACCCCTCTTTACGCTTTCGAGATCTCAATTGACCTAGTTTTTGCAAATCTTAACCGTTCTCTCTCATTTCGAGTTCTTTCTCTCTCAAATTTCTTACCTACTCAAATTCATACACTTACAATGGCGTCAAACACTGTTAGAGCTGTTATCCTAAAGGAAGGTACCAACTACTTAGCTTTCGCTGATGCTAACCAAGCTCCTGATAGTTCAAGAGCTTTGTTAAGTTTTTACCTAAGACTTACTTTGTAGGTGCCTTAACTGCTAATCTTATCCTGTACTTGGATGTTCTCAATGACTTCTAGAATTCAGCTATAGTTAGGACTGTTGTGCATGAGAATCAAGTTGTGTCTTTGGTGGTAAGCTGTTCAATTCAAGGCCAACAAGTGGAATTTGATGAGAATGATGTCAACAAGGCACTGGGTATCCCTAGTGATAGCATGGTGGAGGTACCAACTCAATAGGAGTTAGCTGAATTTATGGATTTCATAAATTATAGTGAGAATATCAATCTTGCCAGCTTGAACAACAAGCATCTCAAGAGGGAATCATCATTCCTATTTGACTCAATAGTGAGAGCCTTCACCTGCAGGAAGACTGGGTATGACAATATATCCAATGTGGTCCAAAATCTGGTGTTCTCCATGGCTCACAACAGGCACATTTATGTGGGGCTATTGATCCTGGAAGAACTCAGCACTAGGCTCACTATGCCATTGGCCAACAGAGGTAAGAATTTTTTTTTTCCTAGGTTTATTATGTGTACTTTAAATCATAAAGTTGCAGACATATATTTACTTAATGATATTGATAGGACTAAAATAGGCACTTATAAACAAGTGCCCAAGATATTATTTGTTTCACTAATTATAAAGAATGAGGTAATAGTAGGTCTAAAAATCACTAACTTCATGTTAGAGAGATTTAGAACCTACCCATACCCTATGCCTGACATGAGATCTAATGCCATATCTAGTACACTTATGGCTCTTGTACTTGTAGAAGTACAAACACTGGACAACCAACAGGGGTCTTCCACAACTGAGACGCCTTCTTCGTTACCATTAGAAGTTAGTAAACCAACCACCTCATCCTCCCAACATTATGGAGTGAGTAAAAAGAAGGGAAAGAAAGCACCATTGACTGTAATTGCTGAGAGTGGCGAGGAAACACAGCTAGAGTCTAACATAGTTAAGAAGATAAAAAGACAAAGAAAATTATGTTGACCACTCATGTAGCTACTTCTGTATCCTCCCAAAAGGGTGAAGTTGTAAAAGAGGGCAATAAACAGACTATAGAGGCACCTTCTCAACAAGGTGTCTCTATTGAACAAAGCACTCTCCCTAGTGCAATCTGTACAGAGTATGCACCCAACTTGAGCACTCTCAAATTGGTAAAAGAAGAAATACTGTTGGTACATACAAACAATGCACATCATTTGAAACACCCTCAATCCAAATATCACAACTCTTATATCTCATATTTTTTCTTCTTATAATGAAACACTTAAATCATCTTCTCAAGTGTTGCCAAAATCAAGTGACACGGTTCAAGAAACTGTGTTTATCACCCGGGAACCACATTTAGTTGGTGAGAAGCTACAAGCTGGGGTAGACCTTAATGATACCAACACAAACACAGGGGTTTCATCAGTTTTAACTGAAAACCATGTGACTGTTAATTTAGCACCTTCATGTACAAATCAATATTCACAGATTGAAAGGTTTGAGAGTAGTACTCCTGAGGGGGAGCTATCTAAATCCTCTCCAAATTAATTAGAGGTTCCTCCAGTAGGGATAACTCCCCTCAAAACCCTAGCTGAAATTGCATTGTCAATTGAACTTGGGAGTAAAATTTCCAATGATCCGGCTATTCGGGAGACAAGTATAGCACATTCAAGTGCCAGTTCTTTGCAAGAAGAACAAGGGTTTGAGACCATGGTACATGAAAGTAACCTGGTCAAATCCCCTCCAATTCAAATGGAGGTTCTCATTATTGGTGAACAA